>NC_091130.1:137845451-138075451 GCF_040183065.1 Periplaneta americana
CAACAGCAGAATGTTCTGGAGTTTCGATTCCTTGTCACTAGATGCGCGGATGTTTATGTTTTATTCCTATTGTTGGCAGCTGTTTTCGACATTTTGTGTCAACGTGAAAATACAGTACACATTAAATCAACGACTCTTCCTTGTGAAGCAATACTGGATTACGAATTCAATTACAGCTACTCAAAGGGCATACCAGAGAGAATTTGGTGTTCGCAATCCTCCCAAAAGGAACACAATACTGGGACTGGTAAACAAATTGGAAACAACTGGATCTCTGATGAGTGAAAAGGGCAAGCATCGTTCATCTAGGCTTCCCACGGTTGTTGTTGACGTAAGAGCACGACTGGAGCAGTCACCCAAAAAATCATTAAGACGTTTGTCGCAGGAGACAGGGTACACCTACTCAATGTGTCAGAGAGCCTAAAGCCATATAGGGTTACGGTTGTTCATCAGCTACAGGAACCAGATAAGGATAAAAGATTGAATTATTGTCGTTGGTTTCAGACTTCATTGTGCAAAATCCTGCCATATTGTCCATCATATGGTTCACAGATGAAGCATGGTTACATTTATCCGGTTATGTGACGACCGAATAATTTCCAGGAACCTGTGGCCACCGAGATCTCCGGATTTGACAACGCCGGACAACATTTGCTATAGAGGTAAATAATCTCCCAAAATTCCTCTACATTTTAGGTATAATAAGTTGTCGCTAGCACAATTCGTTTTGAAACAATTAATGAAAGAAATGTGTCAGTTCTATATAAATCACTCTGTAGTTTTACTTAACCTGGCAGAGTTAAGGACATTATGGCCTTCTCTAACACTCAACCAGGAGTAAAACTACGATACCAAGACCATTAAAATATGCCAAATATATAGTACACAAAAAATTGGGAGAGATAATCATAATAGTAGTACAAGGCAAACAAGTCAACAGAAATGAGGCACAAAAAGAGTATAACAAAAAGGTACGTCAAAATTGTAGAGAAATATTTCTCACATGTAGAGGATGAAAATATGTTATATAAACATGAGTCCAGAAATGCTTTATTTCCGTGTTAGAGCTCAAAATTTACATGTGATATCCTTAAATCCTTTCAAATTCCCTTTTATGAGGTTCAGGAGACTGTAATAGAAATTCTGAAGGCCTCTCTTCAAATTCTATACTACAGTGAAACCTGTCTAAAGCGGCCATCTGAAGTTACCTTGTAAAATGGCCGTTTTATCAGGTGGCCGCTTGATTAAGGTTGCGGTTTTTATGAATCAGCATGAAAATAAAGAATTTCATTCACTTTTTAGTACTGTGCGCACACAACAATCATGCATATTAATGTCAGCGTCTTCCATTCTTGCAACTAGCCTTTTCAAAACTCGCTTACGGTACCTCAGTTTAAATTAATGGATAATACCTTGATCAAGGGGCTGGACGTGTGATGTCCGCTCTAACCACCCATTACTAGCAAAAAATTGCTTACATTGAGTTCTTTGGTAATTTCAAGAGCTTTCTCTTGAATTATATACCCACTTACTGGCAATTTCTTCGCCCTCGCACACTTAAACCATTCGTAAACGAAATCATTCACATTACTAAACACAGATTGTCTCTTCCTTTTTTGGCCACCACGCATATTTTTCTCTCATTCTTTTAATATTTCATCTTTATTCTTAATTATACCGTTTATTTGTGTCCTTCCACATTTGAATATTTCTGCAATTTTTCTCGCACATGTTCCCTTCTCACTTTCTTCAATCATTTTTCGTCTCACCTCTAAACTTAATACCACTCTAGATTTATTGTTAGATATGATTTCTCTCTCAAACTAACTTCACAATTTCTCTGAATCAACTGAATGAAAAGAAGAAAAATTCGTAAAAGCTGGCCCAAATAGAGAAAGATAGAAAGTGGAGAAAAAAATAAAAAAAAAATCGAATGGGTAACTACTGACCTAAAACATACTGTGACATTTTCGATAGAAAAAGTCCGTGTTTCAAACCTTTAAAAACGAGTAAGAATTTAAAGCTGTGCAGGGTCGGAGTGGAAAGTGACAAAAGAGTCATAAAACAGTAACCAACTAACCCCAAGATATGGAGGGTGTACTGTTGTACACTTAGCTATTGTCCTCGTGACATTGCTTCCTGTCCTCTAACCATTAAAAAAATAGGTCAGACAGTATCCGTGAAAAGATTTTTTGTTGGACAGTGACTGTTATAGTCAGGTTCCAATCCAAATAGACCCCGGCCGCTGGCCGGCCCAAGAGGTGGCCGCTAAATAAAGAGAGAATATGTATTGATCTTATGGAAAATACAATTGGTTCCAGAAAAAATTGGCCTTTTGGTCAGGTGGCCGTTTAAATGAAGTGACCGCAAAGGCAGGTTTCACGGTATATGTTAACACGCAAATTTTTGTTTTAATATAGAAATCGAATCATTATTTTGCTCGTTTCATTTCTCTTTATCTTTTATGATTGTTAATTCCGGATCCCAGTGGTCAACCTCACTTGAGGACGGATGATTTGAAATAAATCTTAGTAGTCTACAACTTAGCGTACATATCATGGGAAACACGAAGGAACACACCACATGAAACTCCGCGATACACATAGTGTTCAAAATGTTCTCCATTATCACGGATACATGCATCAACCCACCTTTGCATTGCATCCCGGAGTCGCTGATGTATACCTGGAGAACGTAGTATTGTTTCGTAGCCTTCCACAATAGGGCGCGAAGAATCTCTACATCTTGTACCGGGGTTTCACAAACCAGAGCTTTCAAATGCCCCCATGTGCCATTTGGAATACAACGAAACATGTATTTTATGCACGATGCAGCTCCTGCTCATTGCAGGGTCAATTTGCAACGGTTGCTAAATGAAAAGTTCCGTGATAGATGAATAGGGAGAGGTGGACCAATTCCTTGGCCTCCACGCTCTCCGGACCTAAACCCACTAGATTATTTTCCTATAAGGACATTTGAAAGCTCTTATTTATAAAACCCCGGTTCAAAATGTAGAGAGTCTTCGCGCCCGTGTTGTTTTTCTTATTAGGTTATTTTACTACGCTTTATCAATATATTCTGTTATTTAGCGTCTGAATGAGATGCCGGTGAAATGAGTCCGGGGTCCAGCACCGAAAGTTACCCAGCATTTGATCATATTGCGTTGAGGGAAAACCCCGGAAAAACATCAACCAGGTAACTTGCCCCGACCGGAAGTCGAACCCGGGTCACCTGGTTTCGCGGCCAGACGAGCTGACCGTTACTCCACAAGCTAACATATTCAAGTCAATATATTTGGTATCCGAGGAAAAATCGAAATGAACGACTATCACCACATTTCTTAAGGAAGGAAAATTAGCTTAAATATAAATTTTCATTAAATTCAAGCACCATGACCTGGGACGGTTTATCTTGTAAGCCAAACCTGTTTCCAGCCGTACAGCCGTTATTTGCAGGATTCATAATCGATGTGGTACAGGTTACGACACATATTAGCCTACTTTATTCATTGATCATAATGTTCAGCTATCCTAAACAAGTGAACGATAAAAAAAGTTTTGATTATATACTGGAGAAATATTTTCCTTTTAAGTTGACATTACTCGAAATAGATATCTTATTTACACGAAGTTTTCAACAATTTCTTTGCTGTGTAAGGTAGTAAACACGTTCTTTAAATCACCTTCTTGCCGATAAAATATTTCGCTGTAATTACAGCTCTGTCGTCTGGAAAACAGAAGCATATTCTGAAATATAACGATGTGGTCAATTATCTGCCTTGTTATCCATGCAACTCCAATCGTTATAGCCCTTGTCGAGTGCTTCCAATTTGTATGATACGTGAGGAAACAGTTCCACGAGCTCGCTGGCACGGAGAGAATAATTGGTATACTTGATGTTTATATCTATATCATGCTGTTTCGTACGTTCGTGGGAGTACGCAACATATAAGATATAACAAGAACGTTTAATTCTGTATCTATCTTTGGTTTGTATTTCTATTCTATTACTTCCAGCTGCATATGAAATAGTAAATATTAAAAATTATAATAGTTCCCGGTCAAATCATGTTATACTCATTTCGGGAATTCTTAAAAGCACAAAAATTGCATTGCAAATTAAAATGAAATTCAAGAAAATAATACAAATTCAATTTCTCTAAATTCTGATCCGATTGGGTGTGGATAATATTAATTTATTATTATAAAGCTATTATGACAGCAGGACAAATTTCTTGCTGGTTATATTATGATTAAAAGATGGGAGTTTCCATATATGTCAATTAACAATGCATAATCTGAAAGGACAAATGAAAAATCGTAGATGATTCTAATGGCTACTACAAATCAACAGCGGGCACAATGTCTTCTTTGGTATGCTAAATTTGAGAGAGTTAAAAGAATTCAAAGGGAATTTCGACGTGAGTATGGTGTGCGTAATGTACCTAAATACGATTCCATAATGTTGAGGTATCGAATATTTGTAGAAACAGGTTCTGTGTTTAAAAAAAACATGCAGGAGGTCGCAGGCGAAACACAGTACAGGAAGTAGCTATCTCTTGTTTGTCCCCCAAATTCCACAGATCTAACCCCTCCTGACTTCTTCGTGTGGGGTTTTGTTAAAGACATAGTCTATTCACAGAAACCCAAGAACACTGATGATCTGATGATCTGAAAGTAAAAATTACCCAAGTTTTCGACAAATCACCCCTCTTACATTACAATGGATATGGGTTGAATTGCATCACCGTAATGAGTTGTGCAGGGTGCGCAATGGGGATCATGTTGAGCTCTGAGGAATCTCTCATCTTTCAGTGTTGTATGCACAACGTGTCAACAAATAAAGTTGAATAGTAAATGTTTTACGGTGATTTTATTTTATCCGTACCCAAATGGATTACCCCGTATTTATGTGAATTCCCGAAATTAAAAAAAATTGTATTTTGCTATTAATTTAATATTGCATAATCACTTATATTTATTAATAGTTGTGTCTCATTTCTGAGGTGTAAGTTTTAATTATTTTATTTTATTTTTATTTTAAATCCACCACCAACAGAAGCAGGCTTCCAATTACAGGTGGCTTACACAGATATATACACAAAATACATAATAAGAAAAAAAAAACCAAAAGAAACGAAAGAAAGAAAATACATAATGGTAATAGATGCTAGAATATAATATTACAGTTAATATAGTGCCAAATGTCAATATAATGATGCAAAATTATTTAAAAACTAGACTGAAAACATTATAATACACTTCGTCATAATTTAAATATCTAAGGAAACACAATTCTTTTTATTTGTATGAAATTGTTCAACTGTTAAACTAAAATCCAATTGAGTATCACAGTTTAAAGACAGAGAGTTGTAAGTATTACACATAACAAAAAAATGGAGAGTTCTTGATGGAAACAGTTCTAGGAATAGGAATAATAAAAGGTTGCCTATGACGTAATTCTGTTCTTTTTACATTGAACAGAAGGAATTTAAGAAAATCACAGTTCTTCAATATACCGTTAACAGTCTTGTAGAGTAAAATTTGCCTATTTATTAATCGTCGAGATTTTAAAGTTTTATAATTAAATTAAAAAAGTAACTGATTATATGAAATTTGCTTGTCATAAGACGACACGTGATGTTTTTCTAAAATATAAATAACGTAAAAATCTTTTCTGTATCCTCTCTATTTGCATCTGATGAGACTGGAACTGAGGTGACCATATTACAGACGCATACTCTAGCTTACTTCTAACTAGAGTTTTATATAGATGATCAATAATATTTATATTTTTAAATTCTTTTGTATTTCTGATTATAAATCCTAATTTTCTATACGCATCAATCAGCAGATGATTTAAGTGCATTTTAAAACATAAGTTGTGTGTAAAATAAATGCCCAAATCCTTAAATAATTCTACTATAAGAAATGTCTTCCCATCAATTTTAATATTATTATTATTATTATTATTATTATTATTATTATTATTATTATTATTATTATTATTATTATTAGTATTGGTAATTTATTACTAATTGTAATTTTTATTAGTTGTGTTTATTATTAATTGTCATTATTGAGTGTAATTACTTACCACTGCCACCGCGTATATACCCATTTGCAGTGTGAATAAGTACTTGCATTATCTCATACAAATTACACATATTATTAATTACATAATACTGTGTATAAATTTATAACCTACATCAGAAATAAGCTACTTTTTGTTTAGCGTATTTAAAAACAATTGTGTCCCCAAATACCATATAGGCAGATGGTAACATGTAAAACAGAACCTATTTTCAAGAGCTAAGAATGTAAAATTTCACAAAATAGAACAGAACGAAACATGACAGAATGGTTGTTTAAAAATCGCACAATCATATTCCAGTGGAGCATTATTTCCCTTAGTCAGGGCAGATATTACCCACAAAGTTCATAACTCCCTTTTTATGCTTTGCTTGTAGTTTCCCATCTCTCATGTCGATTTGTCGAGCAGTGCAATTTTTTTTCGAGGACTCGCTGGACGACCTGCTTGCCTGTCTGTCTGTCTGTCTGGCGATCTGTGAAAGAGGATTAGAGTTGCTCACGCGTCTGGAAATAATTGGAAGCAGGCCTACTGGTTTGGGTGCTCCGATGGGGTCGGACAAGGTTAAATCGTTTCGCTCCTGGCACGTACACCAGGAATAAAACCCACGCGCTACTCAAATAATGTAAAAAATAAAGAGCGAAATGCGGAAAGTAGCTCATTGCCACGACCCGGCCACGATGGGACCGCGAGAAAGCCGTGTTTCCAGTTTTTGTCTCCGGCCGTACACGTACTGCTACTTCCGCAGATTTCTCACCCTGTCTTCGAGCATTACGACAAACGCCAGCTTGCAGTTTGTCCAGTCGATATGAGGCATTCTACGAATTACCCGTTTCTAGATAAGGACGGACGCCTCTAATTCACTTTGCGTTCCCGAGAACACGGCCACATTACCCTAATTTAGCGAGAAGGTCAGGTCAGATGGTGGGTGCTTCAACAGGCAAGATACAGGAATGTTTACTCCCGTATGTATGTATGTATGTATGTATGTATGTATGTATGTATGTATGTATGTATGTATGTATGTATGTATGTATGTATGTATGTATGGCGGGTATGAATGAATACTGTCATCCTCTGAGGAGTTTAGTGCTGAGAGGAATGCGGTTCCTACTAGTCTAGCGCGGTACTGGAGTGGGAGGGAACAGTGACAGCGGCAGTCTGGAAGGAAGTACAATCATACTGAAAACATTCGCCCAATTTACGAGAGCAGTATGCCTATTAGTTTTCTAGCGTATTTTTGGCGAGATAGAGATACAACCATTCGTACTTATGTTTCAGAAAAGGCAAGTATTGCAGAAAATGTTATTTATTTATTTATTTATTTATTTATTTATTTATTTATTTATTTATTTATTTATTTATTTATTCATTCATTCATTCTGGTGAAGTTAAGGCCATGACATCACAAGAAATACAAATACAATAAAATAAATGAAAAGAAAAAATATAACAAAACTAAAATAATATAAATGAAAAGAAGAATCATACTATACAATTTAGTGATTAGTAGAATTGAATTAAATGTGTAAAGTAATCAATTTAAATATACTGCTGAACTCATTTGAGAAGTAAAACTACTTGATTTGTATTTTAAGATATCACCAACAAATGATTTTCGCATGACATTATAGGAATCTGTTTTCACGATACCAATCACATATATTCTAAAATTCCAATAAAATAAAACGAAAAACTTTTCCACAGCATGTTTCCTTAAAATGACTTGTAACGGTGAAATATTAAATATGAGTAATTCATATAAGATTAACATAGCTGACATCAGGGAGATGTTTGAGCAAAAATTGCAACAATATATTTAATATATTAATAACAAAACCATATAGGCCTATGTAAACAATATGTATATGAAATATTTACACACTACTACAAACTGAAGACTGCATGTTTTTGGACGATTAATACATCCCTCTCCTCTCGGCTCGGTTTGGCTGTAGCAACAAAACAATCTACCTGCAACCCCCCGCACCGATGGCAAGAATACCTCAGGTCCTAGCGCTAAACTCGTCGGAGGAAGACAGTACATACGTAGATGTACTGTGGTTCTATGTATGTAACCTACGGGAGCTTTGATCAATTCAGTTGGGAAAGATATCACAGACGTAGAAATTGTTAATTAATTATTTTACTGGTAATGAGGAATACCCGTATGGAATTATAGGATGCAACACAAAGAATATTGAATACAAATTTTTCAAATGCCTTTTTGCCCTGTGTTCCACTTAAGAAATATGTACAGGATAAGAACGAAAATCTCATTGCTTAGTCATGGGACAAATGGGACTTGATTTATATTTTAATAGATTATAAGTTTAATTTATGAAAATACTTTAAAAATAATTCAATAATATAATTGTGATAACAAAACATTTATGGAAAGGTATGATCTACAGGATGAGGTAGAAATCAGGTTGAATAGGAACATTGCAGTATATGTTCATTATGAGAATCATCTGTTTGAATGCATGTTTCAAATCGATTCTCCTAATTGCGTTCTCCTTACCTCGTCATGTCAGGGATTGCCGAACGGTTAGTCAATTTAAATTAAGAATTGCATACTTTTTCATAAAATTGATTTGTGAGTGTTAGCCGATTTTTAGAGGTTATTCTGTGCATATAAATTGTAATTAGGCCTATCATAAAGTAGAATTAGGATATGAATTGTAAATAACTTAATTATGTATCATGTTCAGTTAATATTTCATTATAGCCCATGTAAGCTTGTTAATGTGCATGAAAATGATATTTATATATATAAGTATGACTTTACTATTTTTGTCATTGTTTCAATATGTATTTCACTTCTGGTAGTGTGGAAGAGAAGGCCTCATGGCCTTAACTCTACCAGAATAAATAAATAAGTAAATAAATAAATAAAACTTGATTTGGTGGGAGTGATTAGTGTCAAGGCTTCTGTGATCCTTTCTTTGAACTGGTCTATGTTGTTAAACTTTCTCAACGAACATGATGGCCTTTAAATACCCCCACAAGTAAAAATCCAGGGGTGTTAGGTCTTGCGACCAGGACCTCGACGACCTATCCACCTTCCTGGAAACTTGGTGTAATCACAAACGAATTTGATGACCGTATTGGAGTGGGGCACCGTCTTGTTGAAACATGTCGGGAAAATTCTCTTGTTCATTCAGCATGCTCAGAAAAACACACTCTTCAACCATTTCCTTGTATGTTTCAGCAGTAAGATGATCTTGGGTGAGAAAAAGTTAATACAACAAATTTTGCTTTTGACCTGGCCATTAACGTAAAAACTGACCATTGCTGAACAGAATGGAAGGAAAAGGACACGAACAATTATTTTTCTATGTAACTTAATTTATATTTCGCTGTGTAGTCTGCAGCTAGTTCCCTGTTCGAAACATTGCACTATCTACCAGAGTGTGAAGTCCAATTTGCCTTGAGGTCACTCAAATCGCAACATCATTTAGAAATTTGCTACTCTTATTAAATATCTAAAGTGATTTACTAATTTCAGAATCCCATTTAGTCTTACATTTAGAACCGGAGTCGTGGTGACCACATCGGTGAAGATCCACCATGTATCCATCTAGCGTGCCAAATGAAGAAGCAGTCCAGTTCATTAAGAGCTGTAGCGCCAAAAAAGAGAGAGAAAAAGATAAAAATAATTTCCTACTTGTGTTAAGGGGACACTCAACTTAAAAATTGGAGAAAAAGTGTCATAGAAATGAAAAATTAAATTTCTACACTAATTTACGTGACAGAACTAAATCATTACGCAGAATTCTTCCCTTATTCATTGAGAAGTCACAGTCAAATGCACAAAGCCAAAAAATAAAAAAATGATAATTAAAGTGATATTTCAATTAATGATTGATTAAAAATTGAAATATTTTTTTATTTTGAAAAGTGTTGGATCTAAGGAGCTGAGATTTTGCATGTTACTTTCCTTGTGTATATTAAACTTTTTCTCCAAATTTGAAAAAGATTGGTCAAATAGAAAAAAAGTTCCAAAATAGTTGAGTGTCCCCTTAATACAGAAAGTGACAAAAAACGTGGGCCAGGTATGTATACCTCATATAAGTAGAAGAGAAAATGGTTATATCAACATGGGTCAGAAAATACTTGTTTTATAAGTAGGTCGTACAAGTATGGTCATAGTGCAGTGGAGTACGTTTGTTTGCTGGAATTATTTGATGCAGTCTGTTTACATTTCCTTAGATTAACAGTTCAATATATTCATCTTCTGCCTGAATACATGCTGCTGCTCGTCGTCTCATCGAGATGCGAACATTCTCTTAAATACCTGGAACATATTATTACTATCTGACAGTCTTAAACAACCCTCTGATAGAGAGTTTATTCATAATCCACAGAAGTCAAATACACCAACAACTTTAAGTGCCTCAGAGAAGAAGAGCATTTGGCTGAAATCTGGTGAGCGTGGAGGCCAAGCACGTTCGCATCTCGATTAGACAAGCTGTGGTCTGTATTCACGCAGGAGGTCGATGTTTTAAACATTGCATCTAAGGAAATGTAAATGGAAAATATCATAATAATTCGAGCATACAAATGTAGTGGAATGTACTGTGGTCGTAATTGCAAGTCTTACTCAGAAACCAAGCATCTCTGGACCCATGTTGATATAATATTTTTTTCTTTTATACATATGTGGAATCCATATCTGAAGTTTTGTCCACTTTTTTTGTTACACCCTATATATATCGTGTTATAAATTAGTATGAAGTATACGAAATAGATACACGCTGATTTCAGATTTTCTAAAAGACACCATCGCAGATCCAATTCTGGAGTTGCAATTTTATTTGCGATGTTCGAAATCAGTGCGGTCGGATTTAAATTCCATTCTGTTTTATACATATCCCGTGTTTTTCTGAGGTTTTTCAAAGCTTTTGGTTTGAGTCATTTTCAGGCGAGCTTAAGTAAGTACTTGCACACTCTATATAGCATGACGTATTGTCATGTGACACTGAATTACCGAAAGTTTAATACCGTATACATATGATGAGTAGAAATCTAACAACGAACATATAACAAAACACTACATACATGCGCACACTTACGAAGTGGCAATGCTACTGAAGGGAAGGTAGCGGTCAGAGGTCTGCATCGGACGTTTTCGCTCGAGCGCCAAGTAGTTCATAGCATAATCCGATAGGTAACACATATGCATGATGGGTAAAATTGTTACGAGCGATAAATCCTCGAACGGCATAAGCCGAGCGTTAGACATTCGTTCTTGTTACAGTGATGAACTGTGTAGTAACATCATAGATGTTTATCATTTTAGAACTTTGCAGTGTTTAACTAACCTCTCCATAGTACAACTACAAAACTTGTTTTAAAATGTAATATAAATATTGTAGGTAAATGCTTTTTTTTTTTTTTCACACAAGAGTGATTTTGTTTGTGCCACATCTGATAGATGTTATTGGATGTAAATGTAATTATTATAAACGGAGAACACAATCACGATAATGCAAGAACTGTATCTAGTTTTCTAGTAATAATAATAATAATAATTATTATTATTATTATTATTATTATTATTATTATTATTATTATTATTATTATTATTATAAAAATCTCTAATAATTAGTGTATCAATCTTTGCGTCTGTAACATGATTATTCGTTTTATTATATTTTCTGTGACGTTCTCTCTGTACTAATATTGTTATTAATCTACTGCTATGTCAATAATATTTTGTAAAACGTTTCTACAGGGCCATCATTTTATTTTTACTAAAATTTTTAATATTAACCTGTCTATACCTTTAGAGAACCGGAAACACCGCTTGCTCCCCCCTCCAAGACTGGAGTTCGATGATACTGGCGTAAAACACAAATCACTCTTCTAGGTATAAGAAGGAAGAAAAGTATTTCATCCATTTACGTAAACTAGGAAATATCGCGATTTTGAGTTTGATAATTTTCATTAGGTTTTTCTTTAATCAAAGTACAGTACTGTATTAAGAATAAGTGTTTTTTACTCACGAAGTGAGTTATCCATGCGAACGTATTCATTATGCAGTGTATATTATACTGTCTACAGCACATTAGCGTACAATATAGACAAAGAAGTTAAATTGAAAAATAATCATAATATGAATATTTAAACACAATTTTGAAAATGATGGCCGTTAATTTCGATACAGGCTTCAGTTCTTTTGTGCATATTATCGCACTATAGACTAATGCATCTAATTCCAATTGCCAGTTTCGTCCTTCGTACTAGTAACTCATGTTGAAATAATTCTGTACCTAATCTACATACTGTAAATTCAATCTTCACTTCTGCCCGACCCGAAAATATAACTCAGACATGCTAGCTACTGTCCGTTCAAGTGGTTATGCCGCAGGATTGTAGAAAGGGAGGAAATCACGTGACAGTTAATTACTTAACGAGGCCCTTTTATTTAAGTTAAATTAAACAGCTGTATAATATTACGTAAACTTCCAATTCCTAAGAGAAATTAATGTTTTCAGAAATGAGCTAAGACAGCCCAGCTATTACAGAGGGGCGAGCAGAAGCAGGTGGGGGAAATCGGGATGCGACGTAGGCAAACGGACAGTACCTGTGCGAAAATATGATTCAAATATTGAAAGCTCTTTCGTCACTGGAAAACGCGAACATATTTCTGGAACGTACTATACTCAGTAACTCAGTACTGCTTACTATCTGCGGTCTTGGTTCTGTGTGGAGTTGGAACTTCCTTGGTAGAAGGGGTGGGAGTGAAGTACATTCAAAAACTCAGGTACTATAAAAATTGAAGTAAAAATAAAATGATGTCCCTGTACATTGTCGCAGTATATAGGCGGAACACTATGTATGGACCTATCATATTATATATGTGGTAAATCAAATATTGAATAATTATTAATTAGCAATAATAACTGTATATCGAAGTTTTTCATACTATTTTATTTATAACTTCATGTTCCTGTTTTCGTACGTTCCATTGACTTTTCCATTAGACGTTTGTCATAAACGCAGAAAATAAAGCCTTATTTTTACCGTGTGAGCAAAACATATGTGTATCTTATCTGTCTCCTTCCATACAAGTTAAGACATGTCGGTGAGATGACCTTGTACTGTGCTTCTATTTATTACGAGCGTATCACGACCGATCGTATCTCACTCGAGGGTGCGACACTCGACCGAGTTCAAGCGAGCGATTTAACTCCAATGCAGCACTCTGGTAGCGGTATTGTACACTGACATACAAAGATATGACCAACGATTTTATGATACAACCTCACGTCACTTAAGCAGGTCTACTATTGAGGAGAGTCGGATGTTCACTCTCTCTGCTCCTTCAGACAGTAGAGAAAACCGGCAACGCGATGCATTTTGTAAATAATGTATATAGAAATTATTTACTACCCTAGTATCAATACTTTTCTTCAGGCCTAATTATCAGGCAGTACATCTCACTTGTAGATATCAGAGAAAGAACAATTATTGTTTGTAAACATCTGATGTCTGGTTAGTGTAATATGTCGCTAGTCAGCGATATATGCAATGGAGGGGGAAAGAAACTGGACAACCTAATAATAATAATAATAATAATAATAATAATAATAATAATAATAATAATAACTTATTTATTCTGGCGAAGTTAAGGCCATCAGGCCTTCTCTTCCACTTAGCCAGAACAAAAGAAGCTGATACAAATTTACTAATATTTAAAGAATAATAATAAAAAAATTATACAGTCATACAAGCACAAGTTCAGTAAATTAATGCGAACATACTAAATAATAATTACAAAATAATATAAGGCTAGAAGTTACAGTCAATGAATATGCAAGCGGTGAGTGAACCAATATTTCAAATTACAAGAATAACAAATTCAAATGCAAATTATAACTATATAACACTGAGGAAAATTACACTACGCACGCACACACACACACACACACACACACACACAAAGGAGAATTAAACATGAATACTGGTCACGTGTTTAAACAATTTACTTTTAAATTGCAATATCGTTCGACAGTTCCTTAGGGAGCTGGGTAGGGAGTTCCAGAAACGAATTGCTGATACTGTGAAAGAAGAAGAATAGTGAGCTGTTTTATGGCAAGGCATAGATAATAGAGGGTCATTTTTAGAACGAGTACCCAGGCTGTGATAAGAGGACAAGAAATTAAAACGCACTTAGAGATAGTTAGGCGAAAAAGTATTGATTATGTGATATAGGAAAATTAGTGAGTGGATAGGCTATATCTTCGGTCCTGTAATCTTACCTATTGAAGCGTTTCAAGGGAAGATGTAATGTGGTCGTTTAAACCTATCCCATTATCTCCTAGTTTCCTCATAAGTGGTGTCTTATTAGTAGTTTCTCATATGTGGTGTCTTATTAGTATCACTTGCGAGGTTCAGACCTGTCTTCCGACAGTTGACTAAACAAGTATTGAATAATTTCAAGGGAAAAATTGTTCCGGGGCAAGCGGTAAGTGAGCCAATTTTTCCCTTGAAATTATTCAAATCTGCTTTACAGGGAGCTTCACCTGAAAGACTAGATTTGCATAAACAAGTATTGTTACATGTATATATTTTACGTCAATTATTTTACAGTATTCAACTGTACAAAATCTTTCATATGAGGTTTCGAAATGCTATTTGGTAGATTACAAAATCAGAAGCAGATGTATAATGGAACATAACTTAAGAAAAACATTTCAGATTGAAACAATATTTTAATATTGAAAGACAGACGTAACACACTCTCCCTTTTGGTGTATCGCGAAATTAAAATACCGGTAAAATATTTTAGCAATTACAAGCTCAAGATTAACAGGAAAACAAAACACTCAACTTTTAATGGAAAAGAAAACTCGACCTGATTTTTGCAACGCTATTATAAGCAATGATAATGAAATTATTTTCCCCCTTGATTGTAACATTGATTGTGGAAGTCAATTTAGGAAACAATAAAAATGTAAATCAGAGTGATAAGTTAGGTTGCAGTTTTGATGGCGGCCAGTGAAAAAAATGACAGCCGTGGCGCAATATAAAACACAAACAAAGTGGAATACAGAAACTCATTAACCTCTTTTTTCCGCCCCTGTTGTGTTTTATTTATTTATGAATAAATGAAACTGTGGCTCGCATTGAAACGAACTTTATTTATGACGAGTTAATTGGGTGATGAACACAGACAACCATATGGCAAAATGGCGTCGCATCAGACACATGCAAGGGTAGTCACTATGTCACCGAAACTAAATATCTAGTAAATGATGCATACTGTGTATAACGGTTTTATTATGGGAATGTAACCCTATTGAGTTTCCAATATCACTATGGCAACACATAACATTTTAAAATCATTCTAAATGCAACTATAAACAAAGCAGCATTTTTTCACTTCGAATACTTACTAATATTTTATTTACGTGTTTGTTATTCCAATATGCTTGCCTATAACAGAGCTCTATATTTTTTTCAATTCTATCATTTCACCATCTAATAATAACACCACATTTTCACTAACAAACTGATGACACTTCTGCACTCTGTACGGGACATAAAACTATGAAAATTCATATCGAAACAATCCCGTGGGAGAAGCCCTTGAAATAGCGCCAACGTATACTTTCAGGCAAGACAGTTGAATAAGAACACAAAACGGAATGTGCCAGAAGTGGTCTATGTAGTATGTACACCGCCCAAAAAAAATGAATAGATATTGTAAATTGAGCGCGAAAGGACAATGACACCGAAATATTTTGGCTCCGAAAGCATGCTAAAGCATCTGACTGAGATTTACGCAAATTTCTGTGCTGTATCACTGTATGATCATCTATGAATGCGAATGTATGCAGTACTGCCAACTTGCTGAAACGAAACTGTTCTACGTAAGTCCAAGCCCTGATAACATATGCAGGGTGATTCTCGAGGAATTTCCGCCACTTACAGAGCTTATTTCCGAAGACATTATGAAAAAAATTATCATATAAACATGTGTCCTAATCTCAACATTTTCAGAGTTACACCAACTTAAATTTGTAAGTAAAATACATTTTTTCTTTAGTTTTAAATATTATAATTTTTAATTTTATTTAAATTCAAATATACAGAATAAAGAAATATAATTACAAAATAAACAAAGAGAAATACAAATAAAATAATACAAGCAATATAAAAAGAAGATACAGTAGTATTAACAAAATTTGAGACCGAATGAGCAGCGCTCGTGCTCGGTCGCAGTTCAGATATAATATTAAAATTAAAATAATAATAATAATAATAATAATAATAATAAATAAGTGAAATAAAATAGGAACTAAAATATAATTACAGCGGCAATGGAATTATATAATATTAACACTAGAGAAGAATAATATCGCACGTGAAAAGTAGGACTAATATATATTTCAAAATTATAGAATACAAATATAATATAGGTTGATTAATGCATACACATAGGCTATAAATTTATTTAATCAAATTGAAGATATTAACACGTTTCTAATTTTCTTGTTATATGTTAGTGGGTTACATGTTAGAAGTTCTGGGTGTAATTTAGTTAAAGCATTGTATAACCGAGGGCCAAAATTTATGCTATGCTTTAGACCAGCAGATGTGAGACATTTAGGTTCTACTAATGTTGAATTAATATTTCGTCTTGTGTCATAATTGTGTGTCTGTAATACAAACTTATTACGATTTTTATGATAAAATTTTAACAGTGTATACTTATAAATTTGTTCAATATTAAATACATTAAATTCAGAATAAATTAATTTAGTTGGATAATCGAAACGTTTCTTCAAACAAATTTTAATTATTCGTTTTTGTAGTAAATTTAACGGACTAAGATTAATTTTTGTACTTCCACCCCAAACAATTATACCATATTGAATGATAGACTGAATAATGGCCAAATAAACATTTCGTAGAACTCTAATAGGTAAGTAGCATCGAAGATTAACGAATTTATAAATAAATATAGATATGCTAATTTGTCTTACAGAATTTATCTGTAATATTGACACTTAATATTTTAGGAGAAAAGTTCGCTCCGGCGCCGGGGATCGAACCCGGGTCCTTAGTTCTACGTACCAAGCGCTCTGACCACTGAGCTACGCCGAATTCAATCCACAGCACCGGATCGAACCTTCCTCCTTCGATGATTCCCTTTGTGGCCTGACTCCAAGTTAGCATATATATGTTGACGTGTATCCATTGTCAACTGCCATTATACTAGGAGCGCACTCAACTGAGTGACTTGTTGGCCGGGAATCCGCAGTTATTATGCACTGCTAGGTAAGAGAATATTATGGATATATTAATTTGTCCTACAGAATTTATCTGTAGTATTGACACTTAATATTTTATGAGAAAAATTCGCTCCGGCGCCGGGGATCGAACCCGGGTCCTTGGTTCTACGTCACTCAGCTGAGGCGCTCCTAGTATAATGGCAGTTGACATTGGATACACGTCAACATATATATGCTAACTTGGAGTCAGGCCATAAAGGGAAACACTGAAGGAGGAGGGTTCGGACAGGTACTGTGGATTGAATTCGGCGTAGCTCAGTGGTCAGAGCGCTTGGTACGTAGAACCAAGGACCCGGGTTTGATCCCCGGCGCCGGAGCGAATTTTTCTGCTAAAATATTTAGTTTTAAAGTTAAAAAATATTACAAATAGAGAATGAACTATTCATAAGTATAATTTCTTTAATTTGCTAGTATTCTGAAGTTAAAAATATGTTAGTAGGAAATACATTTTTACAAATCCCAATTTTCGAGTTACATTATTGTACTGGGAGTGCGATATAGATTATTTTTAAAAGATCACATTCAATTTTTCAATGTTTCCTTACCTAGTTTTATTACTATAAATCTGATCTTGAGTTCAAAAACCTCATTAAATGGAAAGGGGGCTAAAAATGTATAAACGTACTAATAAAATTGTAACCTAAACTTTTCTGGTACTTTTCGCTTTCGCAGAAACAATTTAAATAAATTTAAATTTAAATTTAACATAAATATATAGAATACACAATATAACTACAATAGTAGAAATAGAAATAAAATAATACAATCACTAGACCTATAAAAAAGAAGATACAATATGCTAATATTAACAAAATTTGAGGACCGAATGAGCAGCGCTCGTGTTCGGTCGAAGTTCGAATATATTATTAATAAGCATACAAAATAAAATAAAATAGGAACTTAAATTAAAATTACCAGCTACAGTGAATTGGTGTTAAGATTTGAGAATAAGGTGCTTAGGAAAATATTTGGGTTTAAGAGGGATGAAGTTACAGGATAACGCAGAATTGCACGCTTTCTATTCTTCACCTGACGTAATTAGGAACATTAAATCCGAAGGTTTCAGAATGGCAGGGCTTGTAGCACGTACGGGAGAATCCATAAATGCATATGAAGTGTTAGTTAGGAGACCGGAGGAAAAAATACCTTTGGGGAGGTCGAGACCTAGGTGGGAGGATAATATAAAAATGGATTTGAGAGAGGTGGGATATGATTGTAGAGACTGAATTAATCTTATTCAAGATAGGGACCGATGGCGGGCTTATGTGAGGGCGGCAATGAACCTCCGGGTTCCTTAAAAGCCGTAAGTAAGTAAGCAAGCAAGAAAGTAAGTATATATAGTGAAATACCCTGGGGTCGAAAGCCGCATTTTTTAAATTTTTATTTCTATATCTGTCTGTCTGTATTTTTGTTACCTTTCCACTCGATAATGGCTGAAAACATTTGTATGAAAAATCTTTCTTTGGAAGGAGAATTATAAGGGAACCTGAAGTGATTAAATCTAAATCCGTATCTTATTATTAATATTTAGGTTAATGTTACATAATAAAATTTCTTTTAAAAATAATTTCGAAAAGTTTTATCGTACACAAAATTTTGATAGGGCTGATATTTAACAAGATATATTATGACTTCTAGAATAATAATGCCTTTCATGTCAGTGTAGTTTCAATCGGAGAAATCTATAGGTTTACTACTATTAAAATCGTAACATAAATTTTTCTGACAATTTTCGCTTTTGCAGATATAATAATTGGTGTTAACATGACGTATAACTATCCTGAGTCTAACAACTCCATTTTTGAAACTTTTGTTTGTATGTCTGTATGACTGTTACCTTTTAACTCGATAAGGGCTGAACAGATTTCTATGGAAATTGGTATGCAAAATAATTTAGGTGCGACTAAATAAAATTTTGAAAATAATTCAGGAACAAACGACTTACAACTTATAACAATAAGATAATTATTCAATAAATACAGCGCGTCTGGCCGGGGAACTAGTGGACCGGGTTCGAATTCCGGTCGGGGCAAGTTACCTGGTTGAGGTTTTTTCCGGGTTTTTCCCTCAACCCAATACGAGCAAATCCATCCATCCATCCATCCATCCACCCACCCACCCACCCACCCACCCACCCACCCATCCATCCACCCACCCATCCATCCATCCATCCATCCATCCATCCATCCATCCATCCATCCATCCATCCATCCATCCATCCATCCATCCATCCATCCATCCATCCATCCATCCATCCATCCATCCATCCATCTATCTATCTATCTATCTATCTATCTATCTATCTATCTATCTATCTATCTATCTATCTACCTACCTATCTATTTATTTATTTTATACTTTACACTGACGTACATTAGCCATTACAGCCCGAAAGAGCAGAAGCTCGTGCTCGGGCGCAGTTCAGATCAGTAATACAAAATATATCACAAAACTAAGAGAGTTCATTGAGCACAATAACATTAATAAGTGGTAAAATAATACAGCATGTAATAATAGGGTCTATATACAAACAGAAAATGCAAAAGTACATGAATATTAGAGTATCAATTTTTAATTCAATTAGCTTAAACAATTAAATAATTAATCTGATTTGTTACTTAAATCTATGTGTGTTAAGTGTACTTAGCTCAGGGTAAGCTCTAATTAATGCATTATATATTTTGGGTAAAAAATTCATGCTGTGTTTTAATTGAGCAGCTGTGTGGCATTTGGGAGTATTTAGAAATAAACTGTAGTTTTGTCTCGTATGGTATTCATGAGGATCAAATTTAAATTTATTGTAATTTTTATGGAAGTAAATCAGCAATGTTTCTTTATAAATTTGTTCTAGATTTAATATACCAAATTCCTGAAAAATGAATTTTGTTGGGTAATCAAAAGGTTTATATAGACAAATTTTGTTAATTCTTTTTTGGAGCAAATTTAAAGGATGGAGAGTGCATTTTGCCATTCCTTCCCAACCTAAAATACCATACTGAATTATTGATTGAAACAGAACTAAGTACACAGTACGCAGAACATAAACAGGTAAATAAGAGCGTAGAATGGAAAATTTGTGGATTGTTTTACGCAATCTCTTACACAGGAAGGAGATATGCTTGTCCCATTTGAAATGCTGGGTAACTTTCGGTCCTGGATCCTGGACTCATTTCGCCGGCATTATCACCTTCATTTCATTCAGACGCCAAATAACCTCAGATGTTGATACAGGGTCGTGAAATAACTCAATAAAATAAAATAAATTCACTAAGTAATAACAAAACTGTAATTATAAATATAATACATTTCAGTCAATGATATTTATTTGTAACAAGTACAGCGAATAGCGCGAATATGGCTGGTATTTGATACAATTCTGTTTTAAACATAGCCTATTACACGTGAAATTCAAGTATTTGCAGTAATCGATAAGATATATGTCACTGTCGCATTAAAAGGCGAGACCGTGCGATCCATTGTAAATGAAGCGAACACAAACTAAAACCTCAATCGATCAGACTCCAGCTCCATAATTCCTCTATTCTCAAAACAGAAACTTCGTACTCATTTGTTTCCATTCCGTTGCCAATATCAACGATCAATACAAATAAGAAAGACGAAGCTATCATGCTAAAAGCTATGATCTTTGCCTTTAAAACTGCTCGTATTTTAAGACAGAGAGAGAGAGAGAGAGAGAGAGAGAGAGAGAGAGAGAGAGAAAGGGGTTTTCGTTTGGAAAAGTGTGCTACACAAAGAACCCCATTGTCACACGCCATTTAAGAATTGGATGTTGAGACTGATTGAGGTTGATCTTAGAAATACCAAGATCTCTGGGTCAATCAGAATAGAAACAAGAAAGTCTGGACGATTTCGCTGTACACATTTAACAGTAAAGCGCATCTCAAGAATGTAACATCACGACAGAGGTGGGTCAAGATTAAGTGTTCTCAGTTCACTTCTTTCATAGACTAATAGTAATAATAATAATAATAATAATAATAATAATAATAATAATAATAATAACAATAATAATAATACTTTTTTGCTAGAACATAAACTGTATATGTTTTATACAAATGTGAGATGTGTTCTAATTTTCATTGCTGTAATATTTACAGTACACTGATAAAATACGATTTTCCTTCGGGAAGCAAATTGCCGTTTGAATATCACTGACGATAAAGAGTAAGGAATACGTTCACGCTTGTGTAATTTAATAAAGTGAAGTATACTGTAAGCCATGTGTCACCTTATAAGCTCGTGACATTGTTATTGTTGCGAAATGTTGATGAATTGTGGGAAGTTTAGCCATACGTACAATAACTGGTATTCTTATATGAAAAATATAATATTTAAATTTAGAAATATACGGGATGTAACAAAAACCCTGAACAAAATATCAGGAATGAATTCCTCATACGGAGAGAAGAAAAAAAAGGTATATCAACATGGATCTGGACATGGATAATGGTCTCTGTAGTGTGTAGAGAAGTTGTACCAAAATCTAAACTATGAAATAAAGTGAATATAGAAGCAAGACTTATTTGTAGCTCCAATTGCAATTGCAATAAAATCTTAAGTATGACATGAAGTGAATAAGAAATAAAAAAGTATTTGCAGCTTCAATTATTATAATTCTTGCCAAAGGAGATACACTAAAATCTTATATATGAAATGAAGTAGCTCCAATTGCAACATTCTTGCCGAAGACGTTGAAATAAAATTTTAAGTATGACATGAAGTATTTGCAGCTCCAATTGCAATATTCTTGCAGATCTTAAATATGATATGAAGTGAATATAGGATCAAGAAGTACTTGTACCTCCAATTGTAATTCTTGCCAAAGACGTTGAACTAAACTTTTAAGTATGGCATGGAATGAATATGGAATCAAGAAGTACATGTAGATCAAATTGAAATTCTTGCCAAAGTCGTTGCACTAAAATCTTAAGTATGACATGAAGGGAATATGGAATCAAGAAGTACTTGTAGGTCCAATTGAAATATTCTTGCCAAAGACGTTGAACTAAAATCTTAAGTACGACATGGAATGAATATGGAATCAAGAAGTATTTGTAGCTCAAATTGCAATTCTTGCCAAAGACGTTGCACTAAAATCTTAAGTATGACAGTGAATATGGAATCAAGAAGTACTTGTAGCTACAATTTCAATATTCTTGCCAGAGACGTTGCACTAAAATCTTAAGTATTACATGAAGTGAATATGGAATCAAGAAGTAATTGTAGCTCAAATTGCAATTCTTACCAAAGACGTTGCACTAAAATCTTAACTATCACATTAAGTGAATATGGAATCAAGAAGTACTTGTAGCTCAAATTGCAATCCTTACCAAAGACGTTGTACTAAAATCTTAAGTATGACATGAAGTGAATATGGAATCAAGAAGTACTTGTAGCTCAAATTGCAATTCTTACCAAAGACGTTGCACTAAAATCTTAAGTATGACATGAGCGAATATGGAATCAAGAAGTACTTATAGTTCCAATTGGAATATTGTTGTCAAAGGCATTGAATTAATATATTAAGTAAAACATGAAGTGAATATGGAATCAAGAAGTACTTGTAGCTCGAATTCCAATTCTTGCCAAAGACGTTGTACTAAAATCTTAAATATGATATGAAGTGAATATAGATTCAGTATGTACTTGTAGCTCCAATTCCAATTCTTACCAAAGACGTTGCACTAAAATCTTAACTATGTCATCTTATAACTCCAATTGTAATATTCTTGCCAAAGACGTTGAACTAAAATCTTAAGTATGACATGAAGTGAATATGGAATCAAGAAGCACTTGCAGCTCCAATTGCAATTCTTGCCAAAGACGTTGAACTAAAATCTTAAGTATGACATGAAGTGAATATGGAGTCAATAAATACTTGTAGCTTCAACTGCAATTCTTGCCAAAGAAGCTGCATTAAAATCTTAAGTATGACAGTGAATATGGAATCAAGAAGTACTTGTAGCTCAAATTGCAATATTCTTGCCAGAGACGTTGAACTAAAATCTTAAGTAAGACATGAAGTGAATATGGAATCAAGAAGTACTTGTAGCTCCAATTCCAATTCTTGCCAAAGACTTTGAACTAAAATCTTAAGTATGACATGAAGTGAATATGGAATCAAGAAGTACTTGCAGCTCCAATTGCAATTCTTGCCAAAGACGTTGAACTAAAATCTTAAGTATGACATGAAGTGAATATGGAGTCAATAAATACTTGTAGCTTTAACTGCAATTCTTGCCAAAGAAGCTGCATTAAAATCTTAAGTATGACAGTGAATATGGAATCAAGAAGTACTTGTAGCTCAAATTGCAATATTCTTGCCAGAGACGTTGCACTAAAATCTTAAGTAAGACATGAAGTGAATATGGAATCAAGAAGTACTTGTAGCACCAATTCCAAATCTTGCCAAAGACTTTGCACTAAAATCTTAGGTATGACATGAAGTGAATATGGAATCAAGAAGTACTTGTAGCTCAAATTGCAATTCTTCCCAAAGACGTTGCACTAAAATCTTAAGTGTGACATGAAGTGAATATGGAAGCAAAGAATAGACCCACTCATAGTTCCATTATTAAATTCTGCCACTGAAATTTCCCGAATGTCTAAAGTATGGATATGGCAGAATATGGAATCAAGTTATATTATTATGTTTATGACAATCAACATCAATATTAATGTCAACAACACCACAATAACCTAACCATAACAGTAACTCTAATTAATGCTGTAGTGGAAATTGCACGAAGCAAATGTTTATGCACCATAGAGTGATAGTGAGATGTACTAAACCGGTATAATATCATTGTTAAGTTATCATATAACATTCTTCGAGAGCAGATATCATGCATATGAATTTTAGAAATTTTCTCCAGGAGTCAGAAAAGTATAATATTGTTAAGTTATCATATAACGTTCTTCGAGAGCAGATATCATGCGTATAAATTTTATAAATTCTCTCCAGGAGTTGGAAAAGTAACTTAAAACCTCCAATAATGTTATTTTAGGGTCGTATTCATAGACGAGACTTTGGACCAAAGTTGATTTTGGAAAGTACAAAGTCACTTTTTTCCTATTCATAGTCGACACTTTAAGGAAAGTAAATTTCAATCGTGACTTTACTTCGAAGTCGCCGAAAATATAGACTTTGACTTTGACTTTCGTTCGTGAACATAAGGAAAATGTTCGATATTTGGAGAATTGTTGAATTTGCTGAGAATATTGAGGATATCCAGGAGATTATTAAAGTTGCTCATGTCTCTCAGCGTATTATTAAATATAGATAAAAACAATTCAAATCAAGGTATAGATTTAATAAACAGACCGTGTTAGATATCCTCGGAATGTTTCAACTACTGCAGGCAGTGGTTTCAACATTCATTGTTGAATAATAATCAAAGAAGATTATCTGTTCCACCAATAATTCAACTTCTTATTTCATGGCGATTTTACGCTACAGGTAGGAATTGATTTTAACTATTTAATTCTATAGACGATACAGATAATTTATAATTCTGCGGTTATCATAAAGTCTTCATGTTGATTTCAGATAATTTTCAAGTAGTTTCTGCAGACATGCAGGGAATAACTCTGCCAACTGTCAGTAGGACAATACGTCTCTTTCATAGACTGTCATTGTTTGCATCTTCTTATCTTCTACATCTTCAAAATAAAATAATTCTATAATGAAACAATGAGGGCTTAATGTGAAACTAACGTAACTATAATCGAGGTTTTATTCACAACAAAATTCTTAACAGGCAATACTATTTCAGATTAACTATAATATCACGCTTTGTAGTTACGGATTGTATTATATACAATACTATTCGGAATTGAGTCACGATTTTTTGTGACCAAGTAGAAGAACGAATTATTATCGATTGGTGTAAATACCTAAAAATGTCAATTTTTGTACTTACGTTAGTTGTATGTATGTAAAGCTGCAAGAATGGTTAAAATCGCTTAACATGTACCGATGTTCAATTGTTTTAATGATTTGTGACACAAAAGATGGCTTTGGTTGTGACATTGCCTACTCTATTTCAGCTATCCATTAATTTAATTCGTTTAGAAGGCAGTGATTTTGATTGCCAATATTAGAACAAGATCGTCAAATCTCGACTTACCAAAGTCCAAGTCAATGTCTCAGAAGTATTGTCTATGAATAGGACTTTTAACAAAGTTAAACTTTACTACGAAAATCGACTTTGGGAAGTCTTTATCCAATTTGTTAATGATGAAACTGAATCACTCCCCAGTTGGAAGTATTCTTAAAGAAAGCAAATTTGACGGAAGATAATGCTTCTGGCAGCAGAGATGCTGCAGTTTGTGGTCTACCAGTCCCTTGTTCTTTTTTTCCGTCTGCAGTCACTTTTGTAGTGCTGGAAACAAAAGCGCCCAGCGCTTCTGCAACCCTGGGGACAGCATGATAACCAGCTAGGTAGAATAGCTCAGTAATGCGACAGATGTCATACTCCTGCAGGATAATGCATGACTGCACACGTCACGAGGGAAAACAAACGTCGGAAATGCGAAATATCGGAGAACCCAACCAAATGGAAATATGTATCTTATATTTGGGCGGAAAACAGAAACCGCAACGAAGCACTTCGGGGAGATGTAGGGCAATGTTTTAAACAAAACATCGGTTATGTATAATAATTATACTCTATTATAGTATGGTTTGCGTAAAATATTATTGGGTAAATATAAATAACATTACACATTTAAATGCATGTGTACATATAGGTATATATATAGAGGGACATCATTTTATTTTTACTAACATTTTTAATATTAACCTGTCTATACCTTTAGAGAACCGGAAACACCGCTTGCTCCCCCCGCCAAGACTGGAGTTCGATGATACTGGCGTAAAACACAAATCACTCTACTAGGTATAGGATGGAAGAAAAGTAGTTCGTTCATTTACGTAAACTAGGAAATATCGCGATTTTGAGTTTGATAATTTTCATTAGGTTTTTCCTTAATCGAACTACAGTACTGTATTAAGAATAAGTGTTTTTACTCACGAAGTGAGTTATCGATGCGAACGTATTCATTATGCAGTGTATACTGTCTACTGTGGCCGTTCATTTCGATACAGGCTTCAGTTCTTTTGTGCATATTATCTCACTATAGACTATTGCATCTAATTCCAATTGCCAGTTTCGTCCTTCGTACTAGTAACTCATGTTGAAATAATTCTGTACCTACTCTACGTACTGTAAATTCAATCTTCACTTCTGCCCGACCCGAAAATATAAAATTACTCAGACATGCTATCTACTGTCCGTCCAAGTGGTTATGCCGCAGGATTGTAGAAAGGGAGGAAATCACGTGACAGTTAATTAATTAACGAGGCCCTTTTATTTAAGTTAAATTAAACAGCTGTATAATATTACATGAACGTCCAATTCCTAAGAGAAATTAATGTTTTCAGAAAAGAGCTAAGACAGCCCAGCTTTTACAGAGAGGCGAGCAGAAGCAGGTGGGGGAAATCGGGATGCGACGTAGGCAAACGGACAGTACCTGTGCGAAAATATGATTCAATACTGAAAGCTCTTTCGTCACTGGAAAACGCGAACATATTTCTGGAACGTACTATACTCAGTAACTCAGTACTGCTTACTATCTGCGGTCTTGGTTCTGTGTGGAGTTGGAACTTCCTTAGTAGAAGGGGTGGGAGTGAAGTACATTGAAAAACTCAAGTACAATAAAAATTGAAGTAAAAATAAAATGATGACCCTATATATATATATATATATATATATATATATATATATACATACACACAGAGTGTTACATAATTATAGGTATAAACTGCAGATGTCAGTAGCGGACAATGAAACAAGGCAAAAAGTCCTAATAGAGAGAACCGGAATGTGGTCGTTTCCAAAATATATGGAGGTTTTATTATGTCTCATCAGTACAGGCCGCCTGGGGTAATATAACAGGCTACCTTTACTTAACTTTTGCTCGATATGACCGCCGTTCAGGATAAATAGAGATCGGAATCTTAGCTACTACTCTTTGAAGTTAAGTGAGTAGGAGTTTGTGCAATGAGACAAACGACGCGCAGAGTTGTACTATTTCCGCATCAAGAACAACCACCACAGTACATATACAGGGACATCATTTTATTTTTACTTGCATTTTTATTGTACCTGCATTTCTGAATGTACTTCACTCCCACCCCTTCACTAATGTCCTTGCTCCAGTCAGACACACAAACTTACGGCCGCTGTTGCATTCGAAGTCTTCAAGCAGTGAAGTAAACACTGCAGTGTATAGTGTGTTTCAGAAATATGGTTGCGTTTTCTATAGAAGAAAGAACCTATATTAATAATATCGTACTAAAAATTATATTCAAGAAACGATAAATTCAATTTCAGAGAATATGCTTCAAAATGTTTTTAATAATATGCGTACTGAATTGAAGCCTGCATTGTAATGAACGGCAACCATTTACAGCAACTTGTTTAAAAATTCAGATTAGCTTTTTTTGAATTGAGGTGGCTAGAAGCAAAGGAATGCTAGTGACATTTGTAATAACATGAGTTAAGTGCATCCAGTGTAAGCAAAAGTATATAAGATTTTAGTGGCAAAGGAATATTTTAATCGCATCACACATTAAAATTTAAATAAAAAATTTCACCGATTTTACGAAAGCTTAAATATTTAAACCCCATTTTCTCAAAAGTAACTTAAGTGTACTTACAGCCCTTTACTTATGACCCCCTCAATTTAAATGCACTCTCTATATTGTATGATAACATCAATAATTAATATGCTAAATAACGTAGACATTACATAACGAACATAGCCTCATGAAAAGTTGAGTTTCTGAAAAAAAATATTACTACTCTACTGTATTTTGATAAATTCCGTAAAAGTGATGATCAAACTGAAAATCGTAATATCGTATTTCCCTACAACATAAATGGATAAACTACTTTTCTCTCCTCCTATACCTAGTAAAATGATTTGTTTACATATTGCACTAGTAACATCATTCATTCATTCATTTATTTTATTCCATAGATCTTACATGAGCAATGAAGCTTTAAGATGGGGAACATGTCAACATTTTACAATATTACAATTACAATTTTTACAAATTTTTATAGTTTTACAATTTAGTAATTTTCTACAATTTTTACAATGTTGTACAATTTTTTTACATTTTGGCGAGATGTAATGAGGTCCGAGGATTCGCCAAAATATTACCCGGCATTTGCCTTTTCGGTGGGGGAAACCTCGGAAAAACCCAACCAGGTAATCAAATCAAAGGGGGTAATCAAATCAAAGGTGTTGATGCCAAGGACTCGCCATAGACCATCCGGCTTCAGTCCCACGGCTGTGGAAAACCTCGGAAGAAACCAAAGTAATGGAAGGGGGCAACAGTGTTTCCGAGTACAGCCAGGTGAATGTTAAAAATGTTGGTAAAAATAAAGTAATGTCCCTGTATAAAAGAAAGATTACAAGCATAGGGCTGTGTTCTGTATTACAAAAGAATAAACATAGTCTTTGCTGTGAACTTTTAAATTAAAATGTTCCTGTTTCACAGGAACTACTCGTAAGTGAATTTTTAAGCCTATATTACAATAATCTTCGATGTAAAATGTTAACTTAAAATAAGTTACTGTATCAGAGGCATTATTCTTAACAATATGTTTAAGACCATATTACAAATTTTAGCTTAAAATATATTACTGTATCAGAGGCGCTACTCTTAACAATATGTTTAAGACTATATTACAATAATCTTTGATGTAAAATTTTAAATTAAAATGTTAGGCTACTGTTCCATATGTAACGCTCTTAAAGTAATGTTTAAGCCCATATTACGATAATATTTGTTGTAAAAATTTAACTTAGAACACCGGTACAACTTAATGTAACACAGGTACTGCTCTGAATGAAAATAAATAAATAAATAAATAAATAAATAAATAAATAAATAAATAAATAAATAAATAAAATAAATAAATCTATACTAATAATAAATCTGTAGCCGAAAATTTTCTGGTAATTTTCGATTTTCCAAAAATAATTGGTCCTAACATATGTAATTAACGACCCTGAAGCCGAAAATCGCTTTTTTGAAATTTTTGTTTGTATGTCTGTCTGTATGTTTGTTACCTTTTCACGCGATAATGACTGAACGGATTTCGATGAAAATTGGAATATAAATTAAGTTCGTTGTAACTTAGATTTTAGGCTATATGGCATTCAAAATACATTATTTAAAAGGGGAGTTATAAGAGGATCTGAATTAAATAAATCGAAATATCTCGCTTATTATTGATTTTTGTGAAAAAGTTTACATAACAATTTCGTTAAAATCATTTCCGATAAGTTTTATTCTTTAAAAAATTTTGATAGGACTGATATTTAATGAGATAAATGAGTTTTAAAATTAAAATAACTGTCATCTAAGGCGGTGTAATGAAATAAACAAATGAATTCGTCTATAAGGGCCTTTGGTCAACAACAATCGAAAGCTATGAATCATAGCCTACAGAGAATGTTTCTGTGTTTGTATGAAGTAATATCGGAAGCTAAATTAACCGATTTGTGTAATTAATTATTATTTCACCATTGGAAAGTGTAGTTTCTCTATATGGACATAATGCTATAATGTTATTACAGTAACTTCTGAGTGAATCGAGGACAGGTAAGATTAAAATAGCTTCTTATGCACAAACAACTTGATAGGCTATTCTGTGTATTCGTTTCCTGTACTTCTTAAAATAATGTTTATCTCAGAGAATTAACGAATCACAAGAGTGTATTGATTTAGTATGCAGTAATAATATGTTAGCTTAGCATTCCATTATTTTATAATCCAAATTTTAACTATGCTCAATTGAATCGTGTTAAAATACATAAAATACATATGCATTAAATGCAATGCAAAAAAATTGGGTAATGAGCCAAGCAGATTATGTTGCGCTGTTGTAAAATAAAATTTGTTCCTCCTGAGATTCAAGAGCCCCCATAACAAATTAAAAACTTACTTATCGGTGTACATCCGTTATCAACACATGTTTATATAATATAATGTAATATAATATAATATAATATAATATAATATAATATAATATAATATAATATAATATAATATAATATAATATAATATAATATAATATAATTTATTTAAGTTATTTGAAGGGTTCAGAACCATAGTGGCCCAGGCGCCATTTACTGAATACGTAAAAAACAAGGGTTAAAATTAAGTTATTACCATAATTCAATGGAAACATATAGCAAGTAAAATAAAGTATACACATTAAATCTGAATGATATATCAGTCTTCATTAAAGTATGGATGCATGTAATAAAAATTAAGAAACATGTTAATGGAATTGTCATTGCACCAATTGAGTGGTTCTGGACCAAAATCATCGCATTTTAATTATTTGGATGCAATTTAAATTAAGTAACATATTAAACGATTTATCCTTGTATCAAACACAAATGTTCCCTGGATCAAATGTCCTATTTTAATTATGTAATTGCTTTATATTTATTTCTAACGGGTGCAGCGGAGCGCACGGGTACAGCTAGTAATATAATATAATATAATATAATATAATATAATATAATATAATATAATATAATATAATATAATATAATATAATATAAGTTATTTAAATTATTTGAAGGGTTCAGAACCATAGTGGTCCAAGCGTCATTTACTGAATACGTAGAAAACAAGGGTGAAAATTAAGTTATTATCATAATTCAGTGGAAACATATAGCAAGTAAAATAAAGTATACACATTAAATCTAAATGATATATCAGTCTTCATTAAAGTATGGATGCATGTAATAAAAATTAAGAAACGTGTCAAAGGAATTGTCATTGCACCAAATGAGTTGTCTCTGGACCAAAATGATCGCATTTTAATTATTTAAATACAATTTAAATTAAGTAACATATTAAACTATTTATCCTTCTATCAAACACGAATCTTCCCTGGATCAAATGTCCTATTTTAATTATGTAATTACTTTATATTTATTTCTAACAGGTGCAGCGGAGCGCACGAGTACGGCTAGTAAATAAATAAATAAATAAATAAATAAATAAATAAATAAATAAATAAATAAGTGAGTAAGTAAATGAGTAAATAAATAAATAAATAAATAAATAAATAAATGAATAAACAAATAAATAAATAAAGTAATAGTTGAACCGTGTAGATGAACCTTAAGAGTGCCATCGCGTTCATCAGAAAACTTAGCTATCAGACTAAACACGTCCACGAAACAAACTCGTTGCGAGATTTCTTCTGCTCTGGAAAGAGCACGCAATCTCTCTTTATTAATAAAATAACAATCGACCATTGTTCTAAAAAATATGATTCTGCCCTTAGACTTGACGGTAGCAAATGTCAAAATTTAACATCTGACAAGTCCCTGCCGGTTAACACGTGAACTGACAGACTCATTTGTACATTTTAGACAATCTGTGTGTCATGTTACGCTGCCGACGGAAATGACGTGTGCTGAACGAGCTTATATCCCTTACTTACTTACTTACTTACTTACTGGCTTTTAAGGAACCCGTAGGTTCATTGCCGCCCTCACATAAGCCCCCCATTGGTCCCTATCCTGAGCAAGATTAATCCAGTCTCTACCATTATATCCTATCTCCCTCAAATCCATTTTAATATTATCTTCCCATCTACGTCTCGGCCTCCCCAAAGGTCTTTTTCCCTCTGGCCTCCCAACTAACACTCTATATGCATTTCTGGATTCGCCCATACGTGCTACATGTCCTGCCCATCTCAAACGTCTGGATTTTATGTTCCTAATTATGTCAGGTGAAGTATACAATGCGTGCAGCTCTGCGTTGTGTAACTTTCTCCATTCTCCTATAACTTCATCCCTCTTAGGCCTAAATATTTTCCTAAGAACCTTATTCTCAAACACCCTTAATCTCTGTTCCTCTCTCAAAGTAAGAGTCCAAGTTGCACAACCATACAGAACAACCGGTAATATAACTGTTTTATAAATTCTAACTTTCAGACTTTTTGACAGAATACTAGATGACAAAAGCTTCTCAACCGAATAATAACAGGCATTTCCCATATTTATTCTGCGTTTAATTTTCTCCCGAGTGTCATTTAGATTTGTTACTGTTGCTCCAAGATATTTGAATTTTTCCACCTCTTCGAAGGATAAATCTCCAATTTTTATAGTTCCATTTCGTACAATATTCTGGTCACGAGACATAATCATATACTTAGTATTTTCGGGATTTACTTCCAACCCTATCGCTCTACTTGCTTCAACAAGAATTTCCGCGTTTTCCCTAATTGTTTGTGGATTTTCTCCTAACATATTCACGTCATCCGCATAGACAAGAAGCTGATGTAACCCGTTCAATTCCAAACCATCTGTGTTATCCTGAACTTTCCTAATGGCATATTCTAGAGCGAAGTTAAAAAGCAAAGGTGATAGTGCATCTCCCTGCTTTAGCCCGCAGTGAATTGGAAAAGCATCAGATAGAAAATGGCCTGTACGGACTCTGCTTATATCCCTTATAAACAGAAAGGTCCACACCTGTGGAGTAACGGTCAGCGCGTCTGGCTGCGAAACCAGGTGGCCCGGGTTCGAATCCCGGTCAGGACAAGTTACCTGGTTGAGGTTTTTTCCGGGGTTTTCCCTCAACCCAATACGAGCAAATGCTGGGTAACTTTCGGTGCTGGACCCCGGACTTATTTCACCGGCATTATCACCTTCATTTCATTCAGACGCTAAACAACCTAGATGTTGATACAGTGTCGTAAAATAACCCAATAAAAAATAAAAAAATAAATAAATAAACAGAAAGACTCTGACTAGCAGGTGGCAATATTTCCCTCAATGACGTTGATTATATACCCACGCTTCAACGATATATCATGGGATAAACTCGATAATACCGAGTGCCGTCCATTTTGAAATGATTTAGGGAAGGACCCTGTAGGATCAAAAATTGTAGAAGATGATATTATTCTTAAACAAGTGTCACACTTTAATTATCTGGGAAAAGATGTATCCTATAGTCATGATAGAGATGTACAAATAACACTTTTCAAGTATCAATATATGTGTGGTACAATCAGAAGCGTTTTAGGAAATAAAACAAGGAAGGAAACACAATTAAGATTCTATAAGGCTATAGCAGTTCCATCCCTCTTATATGGTAGTGAGAATTGGGTCCTAAGACAGACAGAAATTAATAATATACAGTCATCAGAAATTAAATTTGTAAGATCAGTCAAGGGCTGTACAAGACTAGAGCATATAAGAAATGAAAGCATAAGGGGGGAATTAGAAATTAAATCTATAATTCAGCAAGTCTGTGATTATAAGAAAAGATGGATCGACCATTTACAGAGAATGGATTATGGAAGGTTTCCGAAATTGGCATGGAATTATAAACCACGAGGAAGACGGGACCCTGGCAGACCAAGAAAGCGATGGAGTATTGAGTCGGAACAGGCCATGAGGCCTATACCATGAAGAAGATGATGTAAATATTCATGTTATTAAAAAAAATTGGGGTAGTTTCTGTTGAAGAAACAGTCTCAATATTTATGCGTGAATACGTAGCTGATGGAACTGTTGCTAAGGTAAACATCAGCGGTAACAATCAACATAGAGTAGTTTCTGGACTAGCCACCTTGTATGCACTCAAAGTAAACAAGTCGGTTTCTATAGTAACCTTCATGCTCTATATCTTGTTACATGTTGATTACAATCCTGCTCTCATTTGCTCTGCATATGCCTCAACTTTGAGAATATTTCCGCTTCACTCAAATTCACTCGCAAAATTTTTCCATTTTAACTTGTCGAATGCTGATTTTGTTGATTTGGATTGTAGTCTAGTTTGCTACGTTTGACACCACTGCAAACGTTCTGTCGCTTCTCGAATTACACTGTCTCGTCTGCAACGAGACCAATTCGTGCCTCATATTTCCCCATCACGTGTAAAGCTAGTTGACGTCACCAGCTCCAACTCAAGGTCACTTTGGATACATTGATCCTTCGTTTGTCGATCATCTTTTACTTCATTGGAATATGTTGTGTAGTTTAGAAATTATAGGCGCTACAGGGGTTTTCTTCCAAAATTTGAGGCTATCTTCTTGGGATCATCAATATCCCTGTATCGCTGCGTATAGACATAATTTTTCACAAAACCCCACACAAAGAAATCAGGTGTTGTAAAGTCTGGAGAATTTTGACTCCATGTAACTGGCCACTGCGAAGTCACTAGTTGATGTGGAATGTTATTCATGAACTTCTTTTCCTCAGTGATGTGATATGCTATCCCGCTGGAACGAAATGTTCTCATTGCATTCCTGTTGCACCTGTCTGTGGCATGATCAAAATGCGATCGGTTTCTGGAAATCCACACGCATAATGCCTGAAGTCGTTGCATGTAGTAGAGCTAAAGTTTCAAGTAACTTTGACAGTGGCGGCTCCTGCATGTTTCTTAAGATGAGGAAATACGTTAACACCACAAAATGACACCACCTTGAATGAAACCTGCTATAAATTAGCTTATATGCATACATGTAAGACAAGGTAGTGTTGGAGTTGGCCTTCTCTTTTGTATAGGCTTAGCAATAATCTTCCACCAATACGTGCGGGGACGAAGAGACCCATCGTCTCGAAGGCGCTGATGAAGTCGAGCAGACATTGTGTGGTGAGGATCATTTCTGTTTTGAAACTGTTGGTACATGTGGAGAGCTCTTCTTCCGTTTCCGCGAGCCTCCCCATAACACATTACCATGCCGGCTAACTCGGGGAAAGTGTACACATCCATTCTCAATTGATGATTAGACTGAACTGAAAGGAAAAGGTATTGAAAATTAAACGTAAACAAACAACAACAATCCTTCTCGTCTCTTACAAACATCTCAACAAACAAACGGGGTGCACACATTCGTATACATTGACATAAGTCGGCGCAAAAAACATTTTCAACTATAACTTAGAAACGACGCGTCAAAAGACATAGGTTGTTTAACAAAAATGGTTCCTTATTAATAATTGATTAAATGGCGATCTTATTCGTATATATATATATATATATATATATATATATATATATATATATATAATTATAATGTACCGAAATACATATGATATTTCCATGCAGATATTCTGCGTCATCATACGATGAAATCCCGGCGCCGGAGAGAATTTTTCTCCGTTCCATTACTCTTTCATCGTATGATGACGCAGAATATCTGCATGGAAATATCATATGTACTTCGGTACATTATAATAATATATATGATATGCATAAATCACTTCGTGATTTAAGACGGCGCTTATTCCGTCGGATCCCGGCCAAATAGTCACTCATTACGAGTGCACCTCAGCACATGTGTGGACTTCAGTCCTAGGTTCATAGATATCTATGGCGTAGTGCAGAGGGCGGCCACTAGAGGGAACCCAAGAGCTGGAACTTAAAACTGAGACGATTCTTCCGACGCTGGGGTGGAATCCGGTGTGGCTTAGTGGATAAAGCGTCAGCTCGTAGAGCTGAAAACCTGGGTTCAAATCCCGGCGCCGGAGAGAATTTTTCTCCGTTCCATTTCTCTTTCATCGATCTTATTTGTGTTAATTATGTAAGCATGTGTGGCTTACAGCTGTTTCTGTGCTACTTGACACCATCCTCGGAGCCTTCTGTGTCTCGGCGTCATCTCAACTTCGCTGCCTGTTGTGTGGGTGCGTTCGTGTGATGAAGAGTTGAGTCAAATAATGTGTATGTTCTCAAATTGATCTGTGTTGAAAATTTGATTAGGGTGTGTTTTAGTGTGCCTGTATATTTCATATTGTTTTAGTGTGTTGAGTTTTTGGGTTGTAAGTGTAGGATTTCCATGTATTTATGTTATTGCATGTGTGGTTGACACGCTAGAACAATATGAAATATACAGACACACTAACACACCCTAATCAAATTCTCAACACACAGATCAATTTCAGAACACACACACTATTTGACTCAACGCTTCATCGCACGAACGCACCCACACAGCAGGCAGCGAAGTTGAGATGACGCCGAGACACAGAAGGTTCTGAGGATGGTGTCAAATAGCACCAAAACAGCTGTGAGCCGCACATGTTTACATAATTAACACGAGTAAGAACGCCATTTAATCAAGTATTTGTATTCAAGTGTACGAAAGATTCAACATGGATCCTTATTGTTAGATCTATCACCCCTCAGTTTGTCGCGGAGGTTTTCAATCACCCTGTATAACCTTCGTACAACATTTATCGTAGTTTCATTTGCTACTGCAGTAGCCATACTGTCTCAACAAATTTATCACAAAAACGGATGTCCAGCGATAGTCTGCAACTAATAGTTTGCCATTAGTTCAGCTTCTGTTTATATTTTTCTTTTTAATGTAAAACGTCATGTGGATGGCTTTGCTAGGACACGTTGCGAGAGCTTTTTACTTCGATTTGCACTGCAGCATTTATGAAGAAAAAAAAAGTGTAGCTGTGAATGCGATGACAGTCATTTGTCATAAAAAATGATTCAGTCTCCACCACTCCAATCAATCTTGTAAAATCCCATGAACTGTAATGTGTTACGACCAAATGTTGAGCCAATGAGTAGGAGAAGGCAGCGGCCGTATTTGATGTCGAGTATTAATCACTCAACCCCGGAGGTGTGCGCAAGTCCCCGAGATGAACTTGTTCTAACATTTGCTGTGATTACGCGCTCCAGCAAGCAAATTTACGCATGAGGTGTCCAGGCCTCCATAAATAATTGTTTCACTTATTCTGCTTCAATAAATCCTATTCAGTGCTGTTTCATAGAGCTGTCCGAAAATCGGTGTAAACTACGGGGCGTTTCTAAACCTTAACAACGCTACGATATACAAAATAAACAGTGCCGTAGAAGTGGGTAAAGTCAATCAGTGGGTGTAAAATCGATCATTTGCGATTTTTATTGAAAATTATATATTTTCTCAGTTACTTCTTAAAATTTTGTTTTGCTGACTTCATTGCCTTACATTGCAAATGTAAGCGAGAGGGACAACAAAAAGCCTGTGAATACCAACAATGGGAACACTGTGTAGTTACCGTTGAAGTGAAAATTGATATTTTCAACTTTTTATCTTAAATGAAAATAAAGTCTTACAAACTCTAAATTATAGTCAGCAGTGAAAGGAGACAGGAAGTACACGTAAGTACACCTTATTTTATTTCAAGGAGTGCAGTTCGGTGGCTCCTTTGAACACCCACTTACAGATTTATGACTTCCTACACAAACACCTCTGACAATTCCATCCTGTCCCCTCGTCCCAAGATTGCACAGTTGCCATAATCCTGGTGACCCTGAAATGAGACTGACGGGATTCTTGGAATTCGGAAAAGATGTAGCAACTCTGCCTCCACGTGGATTTGACGACAGCCTGTCAATTCTTCTGAACGAGGGTTGTGATTGGTTACTGATAGGAGAAGACAAGATTTCCGTCACAGTAAGGAAGACATTTATTTATGACAACCAATTAGTAGTGGGCAGTAGAAGGTCTGTCGGCAAAGTCCTTTGTATGAAACTGCACTCCATGAAAAAAAAAAAAAAATACAGTATAATTTTCGTTGAGATTGTATCCTGAAATAATAGTTTTGCAGTTCGTAAATGTTAGTATTGAAACTTATTATTTGAAGAAAACTTGTACCTTTGTAGGGTTAAGTCGATCATGCCATTGACCTACTCGGAACAGATAGGACCAGCGGGAAGAATAAATTGTTCACCGAAATACCTCCAACTAACACTTATAAACAGAAAAGTGTCATAGTAAAATTTATATTGATGGGATAGTGGGGAAAGAGGAAGACGAAATTATGGTGAATTTCTTGCGTAAGAGAAGCACTGCCAAAGGAACATATTTTGTACACCCCTCTGTACCTATGGGAACAACGTAGTTTCTAAAGTGACATGAGGAGGGGAAGATTTCAAATAACATCTGATATAAACCTAAGCCATGTTGAATTGCATTTTAAATTATAATTGAAGGGTGGTATTTCAATGTAAATTTTGAATTTTTAAATCTTTGTTTGTTGTTATGTGAAGTATTAAAATGTGTTTTTATGTTTTATAAGTTGGCAATCATAGTCACGATTGTACAGTGGAGACCTATAGGCCTAATTGTATCGAATATTATGATCACAGTAACAAAATATATACGATATAATTCTATGGGCATATATTGAAGATTATTATTGTTTTTTACGCCCCTTATAACAAATAAAATATATGTAATACATTTAATTCGTTTTTTAAAAACGTAAACAGTGATCGACTTTACTCCGCAATATATTAAAATCGATCTTAAACTAAAAATTCAACGGTGATCAACTTTACCCTATTTAAGCAGATAACTTTGATCGCAAGGCAAATAAAAAAACAGTTTTTTTTATAGATTGTAATTCAGTTCTTGTAACGTGTCTTCATAAGTGAAGGATATGACGACAAAATGCTATTTTCTGAAGAAATTTCACTCCATTGCATGACCTCAAAATCATTAAAAAATTGCAAAATTTTGATCGACTTTACCCTCTTCTACAGTAAGTAATGTCATTTCTATGGGGTTATTCTTTGAGATATTTCAAACAAACACAGTTTAATACAGTAAAAATTAGGTTGCAGCCGCGAAATTACTCTCCAGGGAACGACCACTCACTACAGTAAATTGAGGGAAAGAAGACAGAGGACGGACACTGGAAAGTATTCTTTTCTCATTCGTACTATCAGGGACTGGAATTCTTTACCTGCAGGCTTACTAAAGGCTTTACCAATTACCAAAAATGTATTTAAAAATAAGCTTAAGGACTTTACTAATAGACGGTAGTATATTATACACACTATTTAAAGAGTGAAATTGATATTTTGTTACTGAAGTGTTGTATCAGTAACGAAGTATGTTGTGTCTGTGAATTGTGTTGTGTAAGTGAAGTGTGTTTCTGTTTATAGTTTACAGTGGCAGTACAAAGTATTTGAACAGTGAAATGTTTTTCAAGTGTTAGTGAAATGTTTTTCAAGTGTTAGTGAAATGTGTCGTAGTTCCAGTGCAGTGAGTGAGTTGTCAGCGAAATGAGTATAGTGCTGAAAGGTACTTGTGCAGGTTTGAACATATCATACTCGTGGGTTTTAGTTCGAACTTAGAGTTAAGATACAAATTAGATTTACTTTAAATGTTATTTTAAGTGATCGTTCTACATTTAATTTAGGATGCTCCCTGTTATTATTACTATTATTATTATTATTATTATTATTATTATTATTATTAATAATCTTGTATTAATTGTATTTTTGTTAATTGTGTTTATTACTGTCATTATTGAGTGTAAATAGTTGCCACTGCCACCGGGTATATATATATCCGTTTGCAGTGTGAATAAATACATACACACAATTTTGCTCGTTTTTGCTTCCTTTTCGAGATAAATGTTCTTTTATGTAAAATATTTCACAGCGTGTTTTGAGAAATTCATTGAATAATATTATATTCACCCGATGATAGTAAGATATATTGTATAATGCAGTATTTCAGATTTGCTCTAGTAACGTCTTGTGACGTAGAACGAATATTTTCAGAGTAAAAATACTGTTTTTATTTCTTTCTGAACATAAAAGGAGTATTTCTTTTAATAAATGAAAATATTCATTGTTATTTCTTATAATGTTACTAGAATCATAATTGTATTATAATTTGTATGCTATTTTTATATGCATGGATAAATTATTTTAGATTGAAAGTTACGAAGTTTATGATTACAAATTATTATTTTTATATCATTCATTTATTTTTTTCTTCTTTTAAGGTCGTAGACGTTTTGAGCACAAGTTTGGTTACCACCCCGCTGTACATGTTAGTCGTTCTGGTTCACTGACTTTGAGAGCTGCGTTAATTTTCATTCGGTAGATATATAGTCCAAGCTCACAGAACTTAACAGTTTCGGTACCAATTTCCTAGCTCTGGTAATCACATATATACTATTATTGAAAAAAAAAAATCTTTCGGGCACCGGGAATCGAACCCAGGATCCTTCAACTTGGTGCGGTGAGTGCTCTTATGTAACTTAGCTATGCATTTTGTATTTCTCATCTTTGTTCTTACAGTTAATACTTGTCTATAGCATCAGTTACGATGCTCATTATAGGCCTATTAAATATTATATATATATATATATATATATATATAACCCCTGTGTTGCTTGGATGACGGGCTTGCCCAACACAAGTTATAAATTCAGGGTGGACCCATGGGCAATTGAACCCGGGCCCTCTGGCTGGTAAGCGGCAGCGATAGTTAAACTGATCATTTCAATAGCTTTTGTGATGTTGCAGCTGCATTAGTCATCAAGCAGTGTGACTACAATGAGCTAAAACCATGAATGCACGGCAGCAGCACCAGAAACCCTGTAGGCAGGTGTACTAATTACGTCACAAACAGCTACCAACAGCCGCGACCATATCTCATGAGCACCGAAAATCAAATGGTCGACATTGTTCCAATGGAATATCGGAAGTTTGCTTCCCGACGAAAGAAAAGTTTCTGTCGTAATATATCTTACCTTTACTTACTTACTTACCTACCTACTTACTTACTTACTTACTTACTTACTTACTTACTTACTTACTTACTTACTTACTTACTTACTTACTTACTTACTTACTTACTTACTGGCTTTTACGGAATCCGGAGGTTCATTGCCGCCCTCACATAAGCCCGCCATTGGTCCCTATCCTGAGCAAGATTAATCCAGTCTCTACCATCATATCCCACCTCCCTCAAATCCATTTTAATATTATCTTCCCATCTACGTCTCGGCCTCCCCAAAGGTCTTTTTCCCTCCGGCCTCCCAACTTACCTCTACTACTGCTATTAATTCTCCTTCCAAATTAACTTTACAACAGGACGACTATCGTTTGTAATATAATAGAGCGTGTACCGTACTTCCCACATCTTACAGAGTTTTCAAATTAAAGCGTTACAATAAAACACGTTCGTATATATTACAGAATTAAGGAAAACGTATAATAGGCTAAGACATAGAATAAAAACGCTATAATATATTAACACTGATGGATATCCTGATGAAAATAGATGGATTGAAAGGAGAGAGTAATCTTTATATGAATGAACGAGACAGGCAGGATAGGAGTAATAGTCACAAGGAAGTGAAATAGAGAGAGGAGTACGACAGGAATGCCTTTTATCACCTACCCTGTACAACATCTACTTGGAGGATTTAATGAAGAACCGCTTCCAGAACATGGGAGGGTTAATAGCAGGAGTAAGAAAAATAAAGCGCATAATATTTGCTGATGATATAGCGTTGTTGTCAGAAGAGGAGATGATACTAATGGATATGCCACTGGAACTAAATGACATCTGTGAGCAGTATGGGATGAAGATAAATGCAAACAAGACGAAGAGCATGGTTACAGGAAGAAAAATAAAAAAGAAGATAAACTTGCGAATTCTAAACGAGGCAGTAGAGCAAGTGGACTGCTTCAAAGACTAGGAGTTTACTTACTTACTTACTTACTTACAAATGGCTTTTAAGGAACCCCAAGGTTCATTGCCGCCCTCACATAAGCCCGCCATCGGTCCCTATCCTGTGCAAGATTAATCCAGTCTCTATCATCACACCCCACCTCCCTCAAATCCATTTTAATATTATCTTCTCATCTACGTCTCGGCCTCCCTAAAGGTCTTTTTCCCGCCGGCCTCCCAACTAACACTCTATATGCATTTCTGGATTCGCCCATACGTGCTACATGCCCTGCCCATCTCAAACGTCTGGATTTTAAGTTCCAAATTATGTTAGGTGAAGAATACAATGCGTGCAGTTCTATGTTGTGTAACTTTCTCCATTCTCCTGTAGATTCATCCCGCTTAGCCCCAAATATTTTCCTAAGCAAGGAAGAGTAAGAGTCCAAGTTTCACAACCATACAGAAGAACTGGTAATATAACTGTTTTATAAATTCTAACTTTCAGATTTTTGGACAGCAGACTGGATGATAAGAGCTTCTCAACCGAATAATAACAGGCATTTCCCATATTTATTCTGCGTTTAATTTCCTCCCGAGTGTCATTTATATTTGTTACTGTTGCTCCAAGGTATTTGAATTTTTCCACCTCTTCGAAGGATAAATCTCCAATTTTTATATTTCCATTTCGTACAATATTCTGGTCACGAGACATAATCATATACGTCTTTTCGGGATTTACTTCCAAACCGATCGCTTTACTTGCTTCAAGTAAAATTTCCGTGTTTTCCCTAATCGTTTGTGTTTACGATGAACTCCCATTTCTGGTCTTTATTTTTACCCATTTTGGGGTGCACGATGCTCTCCCTAGAGGGACACAGCACTGAATCTCCAGTCCTGGCTCCCGAACTTTGGTCATCCATGTGTTCCTCTCCAAAAATATCTTTGTACTTGTACTACAAACAGTAACATGAACTGCTGCCAGGAAGTCAAAAGGAGGATAGCAATGGCAAAGGAAGCTTTTAATAGAAAAAGGAGCATCTTCTGCGGACCTCTGGAAAAAGAACTAAGGAAGAGACTATTGTAGTTCTTCTTTACGTGGCATTGTATGGGGCAGAAACCTGGATATTATGACGAAGTAAAGAGAAACGACTAGAAGAATTTGAAATGTGGATATAGAGAAGAATGGAGGGTGTGGAATGGACCGACAGAATAAGATGTGAATCTGTGTTGGAAAGAGTGGGTGAAGAAAGAATAATGCTGAAACTGATCAGGAAGAGAAAAAGGAATTGGTTGGGTCACTGGTTCAGAAGAAACTGCCTAGTGAAGGATGCAGTGGAAGGAATGGTGAACGGGAGAAGAGTTCGGGCAGAAGAAGATATCAGATGATAGACGACATTAAGACATATGGATTATATGCGGAGACTAAGAGGAAGGCAGAAAATAGGAAAAATTGAAGCAAGCTGTGAAAGACCTGCCATATGACAGAATACTCTGTATGTACGTATGTATGTATGTATGTATGTGTGTATGTATGTATTTTTTTCATTTTAGTAGGTTATTTTACGACGCTTTATAAACAGCTTAGGTTATTTAGCGTCTGAATGAGATGAAGGTGATAATCCCGGTGAAATGAGTCCGGGGTCCAGCACCGAAAGTTACCCGGCATTTGCTCATATTGGGTTGAAGGAAAACCCCGGAAAAAACCTCAACCAGGTAACTTGCTCCGACCGGGAATCGAACCCGGGCGACCTGGTTTCGCGGCCACACGCGCTAACCGTTAATCCACAGATGTGGACTGTATGTATAGGTCTCGCAAGCAGGGAATATCAACGGAAGGAATGCGAATGAAACAATGCGATAAGGAAGAGCGGGCGACAGAAAAGGTCACGAGATAGCTTGAATGATATTCAAGAGTACAGTCGGAAGAGAAATGACATCGATAGAATCAGTCTTGCGTTGTGATAGTTACATTACGACTTTAGTTTGTTCCATTGCATGTGAATACGTGTCTTGTATCGCACGGTATTATTATTTCATTCGTAAACATATGTTGCGCGTTTAATTAGCTTCGAATTTTTCTCTTGCTACGTTCTTTACTTCCACAGCGATGTCCTCATTTGTTCATCTTTCTTGGAAGAGACAGTACTTCCATCGGCCCGTACCTCTCGCTCCCTCGGCGTGCCTACATATATACGTCAAAACAGACAGCAACGCCACCACTGCTTTTCGGTAATCGTTCCTTGCGCGAGCTGTATGTATGTATGTATGTATGTATGTATGTATGTATGTATGTATGTATGTATGTCCACCGCTGTGGAGTAAAGGTCGGCATGCCTGGCCGTTAGATGATCTGAGCCGGGTTCAAATCCTGGTTTGGACAAATTACCTTGTTGAGGTTTCTTCCGAGGTTTTCCCTCAACTCATTAAAAAAACAAATCCTGGGTAACTTTCAGCATTGGGGTCTGGACTCATTTCACCGGCATTATCATCTTCATCTCACTCAGACACAAAGATAACCATAGAAGCTGATAAACGTCGTAAAATAATCAATTAAAAATATACCGGTAAATGAAATGTTGTATTTCTACTAACCTATCGCACTATTTTAATGCTCACTACACGCTATGTCGATACGTAAACATGAAATCCAATTAAACTTTGTTCCCTACAGGAAAAGTCATCAACACAGCCTCAAACAATATGCGCGGTGTGCCATATTATTCAAGCTGTGCGCATCCAACAGGTTTTACTATTGTGTTTATGCAAAAACTATTACTCCTATGTTGTGGGAATAAACTACTTTATGACCTCGTGAATAATATATGTGTATACGTTGTGTCCTGGCACATTATGCATACAAAAATAGACAGTGCTTTAAGAGCCACATTTTCCTACATATACAACAGAGTAGTTTTTCTTTTGTTGACAATAAGTGAACATCAGCATCACAGATCGTTATCACGAAAGACAGAGTTGTACTATAAAACAATAGAACCGTGCTACATTTTACTACTAATCTTCTTCAGTAACGAACTGTCTACTGTCTAAACTCTAAAGTGTTTGCTGGATTTAACATTCGCTTCGATCAGTAGTTGTATTTTCAACGACACCTTTTAGTCTGCACTGCTTTCAAACCAAGAAATATTATTCTTTACATCATTATTCCTCTGACTGTATATTTTTTACAATAAATATTACGAAGTCCTTTATTATACTGAAGCAAAGCGAAACGAAATGTCGTATATATTTTATTATTTTTCAATGTTCATTTCTGAACAACTTTTATTGTATAATAGTACATTATGCAACGAGCCTATAATGACAGTAATTAAGACGCGAATATGTTTATGAAACGAGCGCAAGCGAGTTTCATAATTTTCATACAAGCGTCTTAATTACCATTATAGTCAAGTTTCATACGACTTTTTATGCTCGACCATATTTCTAACTTGAAATTATTCGTAAGTATTCATGTCATTCTTATCTGACTCAGGAGCGGAACTGATCTTGTGCAATACCTCGTAAATTGTGAGATGTGCGCAGACGCGAAAGTATTGATTTTTTTCCGAGAAACAAATGTCGACATTGACCTTGATATAATCTAGAGAGTAAAATAAACATTAAACTTGATATAACCTTGAAATTGAATTAGACATTGAAAAACGAGATGACAAATTGAATCTATTTGAATATTATTTACAATTAACGCTAATTATTATAGTAACAGAACTAGTTGTCTTTCGATTGCATATCCGAGAATAATCGATACTTGTGCTTTCCTATTGCTACAATGGTATTTTCTGATTGGTGGAACACCTGAATTTTAATGAATAGGTGTACTTTAATGAGGTCCATTAAAGGGCTGCTACGAGGTGTATAATTACTACATTTCGGCATGGTCGAGCATAAAAATGTTCAACGGTCTACTAGATAATAGCGAATTATCACAAATTCAGCTTAACGCTAGAATATCATATTTAAGAAATCGTCAATTGTTACATTATAAAAAAATCAAACACTTCAAATCATTAAAAATTTATCAGTGTTAAAAACATGTTCAAGATTCAATGAAATATGTAAAAAATGGGATGTAGATTTCTTACATGAAATAGAAACATTTTCTCATTAATACACTGAAGGTAGTTGATTTTAAGTAGTATTGCTAACTATTAATTACTCTCTAAGTATTGTCATTTATACCTACATTTTATATATTTTGGTTAGGATATCTATATTTATCTATGTTCAATTTTTTATTTTGTATTTTTAATTTATATCCATATATCTATATATGTTGGTTATGATATCTATATTTTTCTATGTTCATTTTTTATTTTTTGTATTTTAATTTATATCTATATATGTGTCTTATATTTACGTATTATGAATTTGTCTGTTTTTCCATTACTCAAACATTGATAACACGTCTTTAATTCTCTCCTCAAGAAGAAGTCATTTGGAGCGAAGTCAGGAGATCGGGCTGGCAAGCTACTGGTCCTCCTCGTCCGATCCACCGTAGGAGAAATAACTGGTTAAAATTCGCCAAACTCTACGTGAAAAGTGAGCCATACAGCCGACTGCTGAAGCCACATCATTAACCGAAGAGCAAGGGGAACATCATGAAGCAACTGGTGCATAATATTTCGGAGGAAGAGTGCGTTTTACCATTCAAGTTCTCCTCAAAAAAGTATGGTCCTATGTGTGTGTCCGAGGAGGCCACACCATGTACTGAGGCTTCACACGTGCTGGTAATCCACTTCACGTAGCCAATGTGTATAAACCGGAGACCAGTAATGGGTATTGTAGAGATTCACCTATTACTTTTGAAAGTTGCCTCATCAGTCCACAGAATTGTGAGCTCGAAACCACGGTCCATGTTTAGAAACCAGTTACATAAATCACCACGCCATGTCCCCCAAGTTCCTGATGGAGATGAATATGGTATGACTGAAATTTGTCTTTCAGAATTCTAAACACTGTATTATGGTGCAATTCTGAGTCACGGGCAAGCATTCTTGTGGGGGAGAATTAAATACATCGTCTACCATTTGCGTTCAACAACTAGAGAAGACATGAATCAAAGAATTAGAGAAGCCTATATGTCTCACAGCTGTGGTGAAGTGCAATCACGGATGTTAGGAGGTGATCAGAACATTGTTTAGCACAGGGTGGCGTATATTCTGAACACTTATTATGAAGAGTGTACGTACATAAACAACATACAGGATTTCTCAGAAGATACCATTCTTGTTGCTTTGTGAGTAAACAATAAAATTTAGAAAAAAGTTTCAGTAAAAGTTGTTTCTTTTTAAAAGTAGTTTCCAATGGTACATTCAATGACCCATGTTCTCATTTGAAATTTCGAAGTTGACCACAGGTACTCATACTTCCGGTCGGTTACTGGAAATGGTACTACCACCAATCGATTCTTCACATATGTTTTGATCATCAACATTTTTTACGAACAACCAGTAGCCTATCATATAGTTTAAAAGGCTGATACGTGTGGTGTGAAACACCCGGTATATATTACATGGACTTCAAGAGTGCTAAGAAATTTTAGATAAGAAGATTATTTTCTGACAAACAGTGATTAAATTTTGGTTAGCAAAAACGAAATTGTTCATTTTTGCGCTATTATTTATCGATCAGGAAGCTATAGCGTTTCAAACCACTACGATGAATATTAAAACTATGTAACAACTAACAAATTAATATCAGCTATATTATTATATGCAATATTGTAACTTACTTTGAAGTTGATATTACACCCACCCATATAACATGGCTGCGTTCAAAATCACTGCGCATAGTTTTATGTATTTCTGAGTTAACGGAACTCACTGCAAATAAATAACAATGATAGAAACTTACATTTCGCAGCGTTGAAAGTGGACTTCTCATGCTCACTGTCGGATAATGTAGGGTAGGCATTTCAGTTTTGTACTCACCTGCAAAGAAATAAAAAATATGGATTTGTCATCAAAACCATGAACTCTTCTTTATATAAAGTTTTAATTATTTTTTTTTTTATTTATTAACATGATGAAAATTAAGGGGACACCTTGGTGAAATAATGGTGAAAAATTAAGAAAATCGATTCAAAAATTTATTGTGGCTCTCTATTTAGACAGAGCTCAAAAAGCTAATTAATTTATGTTCCCATGACTATTTTCAAGCTTTTGAGCTAATATGAATAAAAAAATTGTGAAAATTATGACGCAAGGAGCCTTATTAGTGACGTCAATATAAAATATATTTAAAAAATATCATTTCAAACTATTAGCCCCAGTGGCACCAAATTTTGTACAGATGATAGTTTTGTAGGCATGTTTATGTAGTTTAAAATTCATAATATTTTGGATGAAAATTGTAAAAGATTTAAAACTCACAGAAGTGTCTCCTTAATAATTTTAATAACAAAATGAACATTATTTATCAAAAACTTTCAACTAGTATGTCAAAATACTTTTAAACAATTAATATAGAAAATTTCATTAAACTTTGACAAACAGTTTCTGAGAAAATGATACCAGAACAAAAAAAAAAAGTTAAAATATTGACTCTCCGTTGTTTAATAATTGTCTCTTGAAAGAAAATAATATCAGTTATTATGCGTATCAACCAGCAGGTTTTGCTTTTTTATTCGTGAAAATTTTGTTCCTTTATCTAACATATTTCTGGAGAAATGGAAATATAAAAACTGGAGATTCATACTTCGAAGAGGTGGAAAAATTCAAATATCTTGGAGCAACAGTAAGAAATATAAACGACACTCGGGAGGAAATTAAACGCAGAATAAATACGGGAAATACGTGTTATTATTCGAATGATACACTTTTGTCATTTAGTCTGCTGTCAAAAAATCTGAAAGTTAGAAATGATAAAACAATTATATTATCGGTTCTTCTGTATGGTTGTGAAACTTGGACTCTCATTTTGAGAGAGGAACAGAGATTAAGGATGTTTGAGAATAAGGTGCTTAGGAAAATATTTGAGGATAAGAGGAATGAAGTTACAGGAGAATGAAGGAAGTTATACAACGCAGAACTACACGCATTGTATTGTTCAGCTGACATAAATAGAAACATTAAATCCAGATGTTTGAGATGGGCGGGCATGTAGCATGTACGGGCGAATCCAGGAATGCATATACAGTATTAGTTGGGAGACCGGAGGGAAAAAGACCTTTGGGGAGGCCGAAACGTAAATGGGAGGATAATATTAAAATGGATTTGAGGGAGGTGGTATATGATGATAAGACTGGATTATTCTTGCACAGGATAGGGACCGATGGCGGGCTTATGTGTGGGCGGCAATGAACCTCCGGGTTCCTTAAAAGCCATTTGTAAGTAAGTAAGTAAGTAGGCCTAATATTATTAAAAATACTACAGTAACAATTAATAAATAAACCGTATATTTTTTATAGTGGTTGGCCTATTCGGTTTTCGGAATTCGTACAATCATTTCATGTGGTGTAACAGAATAAATTTTTAGTTTAGATCTAATGAATTATAAACTACTGTATTTAGTTAAGTCAATGCATGTCATGTTACCAGACGAAGTATACCTGCTTTAATATTATATCAATCATAAATAAATAAATCATTGCTGCTGCTACTGTCACTATTATGATTATTGTTGTCTCCGCATTCTGATGTTACCTGATTTGGTGATTTCTGGTAATAGTTGGCAACACTGAATTGACGACCATGTTAGCTTTTTAGGAACTAATCTTACGTGGAACCCTAGATCATATATGTAATAGGCTTTGACGTTACCAACTTTTGTCAGGTTTACTACATTGCCATCTAGTTGTTACGTAAGGAATCACGTCATAATTTCCATATGAATTGCATTAGCGACTGTACTGCCATCTCGTGTTCGTTCACGGCGGACAGGTGGCGATCCTGGCGGTTGTTCTCTTCAAAGTGCTGCCGATTTTAACATAGCGATGAGTTATCTGTTACATATATGATCTAGGGAATACCTACACAAACAGCGCTCAACGAGCTCGCGCGATCCTTCGGAGCGGGAGAGTCGTGTTTACTGCTCGCCGAAACGGAGAGGAAGATACGTCAGAATGACATAGACTTGCTACAGGTAGAGGAGAGGGAAACAACCACTCAGCTATCTAGTGGAGAGCAGTGTGTAGGCCTATTCTCAGTAACTGTTTCACGTTGCTTACCTACTGCTACAGTACAGCATGGAAGAATCTAAAAGACGGAACATAACATTTAATATTTAACGATTTACAGCACGAACTTATTGATCTTCAATGTGACCTAAGGGCTAAAGATCGTTTGAATAATACTACTAGCCTGGTTGAGTTTACAAGACTAAACATTAGCAATAATATCCACGACTACACAGGCTGGCTATGAAAATGATTGCTATATTTGGCTCAACATTTATATTTGTGAGCAACTGTTTTCTATAATCAACTTTAATAAAGGCAGACATCGAACATCTGTAACTGATGTTTCATTACGATCAGTAGGCTACAGTTCCTTTCAGCTGCCAACAGCATACAACTTCGTTTTGATGTACTGATAAATAAAAATATAACAAAATGATATTGTCCACTATCTCTTGTCACTAGAGAGTTCTTGAAATTTATATTTAAATGATATTGTCCACTATCTCTTGTCACTAGCGAGTTTTTTAAATTTATATTTTCCCCGCCATTCATAAAATATTTTGATATGATACCTCTTGCACAAAAGGGGAGATCTATAACTGAAACTAGGTTAATACATTTCAGTATTATTTGTATTTAACCTAGTAATATTGAACAGTTTGACTCGTAGACATTTTGTTTTTGCAGCATTAACTTCCCATAATTGTACGAGAAGATTCGAAGAGAACGGCAGTTACGTAGACTTTCGGCTCCCCCCTACTACCATTAATGCACAACACAATGTCAATACGGCGGTTGCTGCCATCTGCGATACAACGAACTTTTCTGTTGATTTTCGAGTTCGTCATTTTTTCCGGTTATTATATGCTTATTTAGGTTGTGTTAACTCTCGCTAGTGGTTTTATATTTTATTTTATCCGTCTTAGTATTTATTTTATTACTGTAAATATTTTTGTTTTATCACTATTATTATTATTATTATTACTATTATTATTGTTACTATTATTATTACTATTATTATTATTATTATTATTATTATTATTATTATTATTATTATTATTGTTACTGTTATTTCTATCATCAGCATTATTATTTGATCCCTGTAGACTACTGGACTGTACCCGAGCACGAGCATACGCTCATTTCGGGTATCTATTAATATGTATTCATTTCAAATGTAAATTGTAAATAAATTTGAATTTGAATTTGAATTTAAGTAGCTATAGAATTTCTATTATTTCTGTAAAATAAATATTTCTTTATTAATTACTAATAGTCCAAGATAGTTTTGCAAACACTGAACGGGAATTCATTTCATACGCATTCGTAGTAGTACTTCCTTTTGTGTATATTTTGTACGAGATCACCCCTTCTTCCAGTCCACCCTTATACAGAGCGCAGCTAATATCTGCATTTCGCTCATGAGCTGTGAGCCGGCTCGGAGAACGCAAACCTTGTGAAGGCCTGATCTAGGGTGAAACCACAGTCTACTATATACAGTCGCGAAGCTCAATATGTAGTAAAAATGCAAACATGGATAGTTGCCCACCACTAGGATCGCTACTATCGCCTCATCATCACAGATCTCTCTCCTAGCAGCCGACAAAATATGTCGTGTTCTTTTGGAAAAATTAACACCTTCCTTCCATTATTGAAATATTAAATGCATAAAGTTAATTTATTATTTCAATGAAGTATATTAAATTCCACCATAAACTCGAAGATACCTGCAAGAAATAGGTTAATATTATTTTTGTTTGTGCAAAACGAACTGAAATTTACTATAATCGCTTCACTCATTCAAGATTATAGCGATAATTAACTATGAAACCAATAAATATTAATTTGCATTTCCCTTTACAACAATAATAATGGAAATATGAATTAATGGAGTAACTTACGTGTACCGGTACTTGTAGTGTAGGCTTACGTAGTTGAGATTAAGCAATAATAATCATACCAGAATTGGAAATAAAACGTGATTAATAAATTTTATTGTAACAGACATTTTCTACGTCTCTAATAAAGTAACAAATAAAAATAACAACAAAATTGACAGCTATAATTAAAAACACATCCTTTGAAAAAAAAAAAAAAGTAGGCCTAAGCAATAATAAACCCACCAGAATTGAAAATAAAACGAGATCAATAAATTTCATTAAAACAAACTTAATTTTTCTACGTCTCTAGTAAAATATTATTATTCCAATTATTGTATTTTAGCCATTAACATTTTCATTACAACCAATAACGAACATTTCACAAGCATCAATGTGAAATACGCAACGAGCTAGCACTCGATGGAAATACGATTCAGTCCAAAGTCGACCGTGGACAGTCTATTGTTTCTAGTTGCTAACCGCTTGGAGCGCTTTATCACGAGATTTGCAAAAAATCACCTCAAGCTTCGTGACTGTATATAGTAGACTGTGGTGAAACCTACTATATCAAGAGCGGTGGTTTATTTGGGAATAATAAACAATTTCTGAATAGAAATTCGATTAGCATAGGACTCAGCATTCTATATTGGATGACTGGGTTTATGTAAACGTATTTGGGATACAGTTGTGAAGGGTACGATTTAGATATAATGCGAGTGATTCTAAGTGCCTGTAAGCAGCCGTGAAATGCATTCGGTGGGGTCGGGCGACATTAGAACCACAAGCTGTAGATTCTCAGGCGCCAAGCAACGAGGCATCGCAGAACTTGACGGCGTGGTTAAACCTACGCTCTGCCCGCTAGTTGTCTGTAAACGGAAAGGCTTAATCCGTGTCGGTCCCGCTCAGTTGAAAGGGCCGCCGAGACCAGATTAGGTTTTGTATGAACAGACACGAGCTGCTGGCAAATTCATTACTTCTACAAAAGGTTTCAGGAGAATGCACCATGAGATAACGCCCGCGATACAGAATTATTTTCCTAAATAAAGTTTCATTTCCCGTATCTATGACAGAAAGGAAACAATCTGACTGCAGGCCATTTCCAATAAATTATCATTATTATTTACACTAAACTCGTTTCGCTTTAATAAAATATATCTAACACATAAACACAATTCATCAAACCATCCCATACAACATAAACATGCAGCTTTCCGTACAATGACACACAGATTAATTAACATACCAATGAACAACGACAACTACACTGAAGAATTAAACACAATAAAATATATAGCACAAGACAATGGATATAAACAAAGCTCGGAACTTGGGGACTTGTGTTTCATGTGCATGAGTAAGGTTACAGGTACAACGTACACACAGCTCACGCTGCAAGTGCTCAGGGACAGTCGTATGCACTAAGAAAGTGATCACATCGAATGAGAGGAAGACGGACGAGGAAACTGTGTCGTGTCGAAGACAATGACATTCATAGAATTACAGATAAACGGTCTGTTTGAGGAATTAGAAAATACGTGTTATTCGAATGGATATTATACAAGTTTGAAAATACATTTTTTAAATTTTAGGTACAGAATTTCATGGAGGAATTCGAAGGAGATACATTATTTTCTTCGAGTGGAGAGTTTATATTTTGTAAGTTGTGCCACACAAAAACTAGAGGCTGGAAACCGGTATTCATTGAAAGACATTGCAGTCCCTTAAATTGGTGGAAGATTTGTCCATAGCCATGACTCAAGTAGCAGAGGAACCTACCGTAGAACAAATTGAAAACTATTTTTGAGAAAAATTTAGGATATACTTATCTTTCTCACATTCGAGATCAGCTAGCAATTGCTGAAAATCAAACAGAAAACAGTGACAGTGAAAACATTCAGTATTTTATGTTTGCGCCCGCCACTTCATGTGACTTGGAAATAAGTTTTTCTCGTTTCATATCAGCGAAGAAGTTATGGATCCGAAAACCTTCGAATGTACGTAGGTAGTCATACACTGTAATAAAATGTACATATCAGAACAGTAAATTTGATATATTTCTCATGTTTATTTTTATTATATATGCTATAATATTACGTGTTTCAACCTACCATAATACTATCAATATGTTGTTACAGCCAGAAACCACTTTTATAGCAGACCTGACAGTACCTCCGTGCTGGAAGCGGGAGTTTCTTGACATTGAAGTCCGGTCGCTTAGCCACGTGCAAAGACACAAGTCCCCAAGTTCCGAGCTTTGGATATAACCCTAACATAATACTTACTTACATACTGGCTTTTAAGGAACCCGGAGGTTCATTGCCGCCCTCACATAAGCCCGCCATTGGTCCCTATCCTGAGCAAGATTAATCCATTCTCTACCATCATATCCCACCTCCCTCAAATCCATTTTAATATTATCTTCCCATCTACGTCTCGGCCTCCCTAAAGGTCTTTTTCCCTCCGGCCTCCCAGCTAACACTCTATACACATTTCTGGATTCGCCCATACGTGCTACATGCCCTGCCCATCTCAAACGTCTGGATTTAATGTTCCTAATTATGTCAGATGAAGAATACAATGCATGCAGTTCTGTGTTGTGTAACTTTCTGCATTCTCCTGTAGCTTCATCCCTCTTAATCCCAAATATTTTCCTAAGCACCTTATACTCAAACACCCTTAACCTATGTTCTCAAAGTGAGAGTCCAAGTTTCACAAAAATACAGAAGAACCGGTAATATAACTGTTTTATAAATTCTAACTTTCAGATTTTTGGACAGCAGTCATAATAGACACACTAATAAATAAGGCAAAACAAAAACAGAACAAACCAACACAACCACCACGTGAGAATAAATACATAACATTAACATATTACAATACCAATACTCACAAAATTGCAACTTCATTCAGAAATCTAAAATACAAGATAGCATACAAAACAAATAACACAACACAGAAATATCTAAATAATCACATCAAACATTCAAATAAATATAATTCAACTGGATTTTACAAAATAAAATGCAATAGTTGCCCACATTTTTACATAGGACAGACAGGTAAATCCTTTCACACAAGATATAATGAACATATTAAAGCTATAACCAAACCCTACATCACATCAAATTATGCAGACCGCATTATCAACAATAATCATGACTGCAATAATATAGAAACAGATATGGAAATTCTACACATCACACCAAAAAGTCCACAGTTAAACATCTTAGAACAATACGAAATATACAAATATGCAATAACATACCCACAACATAAACTTAATACACAATTACAGTTCAATACCCACACATTATTCGATGTTATGATACGTCATAACACAAACAACCAGCCCCCACCATAAGAGCAACACACCCCCACCCCTACAGTCGACAAATGCATATCCCAGAATTCAAGATCACCAGTAGTTCAGGAGACACTGGTGAAGATGTAACATCACGTCGAAACGGGCCGTCTGTCCAAGATATATACCTTTCTTTCTTTTTTTTTTTTTAATTAACGCTTTTTGACGTGTGACTAAATGTTATGTTTTTAACAAACAAAGTGTTAACGTGAACTATAATCAATAACATATATCTATTTCTTTTGAAAAGTGCAATTTAAATATTAAAAACTCTGTAAATAAGCGAAAAATAATGAGCACTGGCTTTTACTTTTTCGATGAAAAATATATCGTGAAACAAAATAGTAGACCTATCAATATGCCTATAACTTATTATCATAATAATCTTGTTGTTCATAAGATAACTTTAAATAAATATGTTTGTTATTAAATACACATGACAGTATATTTTGTACGTGAGTAGAATTCTCATTGTTCAGTACCTATGCTACGCTATAGGAATAAACGCGATACGAAGCGGGCAGATGAGTCACAGCCCTCCTTTGCAAGCGAATAGTATGATCCATGTGTATCTAACTTGTATTCAAAGTAACCAAACTCAGGACTATACTCATTAGCAAAGCTCGGAACTTGGGGACTTGTGTCTTTGAACGTGGCTAAGTGACCGGACTTCAATGTCAACAAACTCCCGCTTCCAGCACAGAGGTACTGTCAGGTCTGCTATAAAGGTGGTTCCTGGCTGGAACAACATAATGATAATATTATGATAGGTTGAAACACCTAATTTTATAGCATATATATAACTAAACATGCAAAATACATCAAATTTACAGTTCTGCTCTGTAAATTTCATTACAGTGTATGACTACATGCATTCGAAGATTTTCGAACCCATAAATTCTTCGTCTGTTAGTTAAACATGATTTGAAACGAAGGAAACTTATTTCCACGTCACATGAAGTGACGGGAGCAAACTTTAATTTTTTAATTTTATTTATTTTAACTAGCTACCTAGTGAGTACAAATTGCATTTATAAAATAAAAATGTTTCTAGCCACTACCGTAAGAGCCAGGCTCGGTACGGTGTGGTCTTAGTGAATAATACAACATAAAATTTACAAGGACAGTTTACTAAATACAGTAAGTAACTTAATTCAATCCAATAAATACAACACAAGAGCAAGAATAAAGAAGAAAGAGAAAACGAGAGAAAAATACACATTTAGTATAAATTGACAATCCAACAGAAGCCAGTGATATTCAATAAAAACATGATTATAGTCGATAGAAATAAAAGGTAGAAAAAAGTACATTTGTTACTATTATATATCATTGATAATTTTACAAATTTCTTTTTTAAAAGTTTCAATTTTAAAAAATTTAAAATTTGAAAAATGGTTTGAAATTTTATTATAAAGTCTTGGGCCTAAATAAAATACTGAATATTTTCACTATCACTGTTTCCTGTTCGATTTTCAGCAGATCTCGTATCTGAGAAAGATAAGTATACCTAAATTTTTGTCGCAAATAGTTTTCAATTAGTGTATCACTACTAGGGAAGGTCCCTCTACGACTTAATCCATGGCTATGGACAAATTTTCCATCAATTTAAAGGACTGCAATGCCTTTCATTGAATGCCCGTTTCCAACTCTAGTCTATGTGTGGCACAACTTACAAAATACAAACTCTGCATTAGAAGAAAATAATGTATCTTCTCAGAATTCCTCCAAGAAATTCTGTACCTAAAATTTAAGAAATGTATTTTCAAACTTCCATAACACCCATTCGAATAACACGTATTTTCTCATTCCTCAGACAGACCATTTACCTGTAATTCTCTTAATGTCATTGGCTTCGACACGACACAGTTTCTTCGTTCGTCTTCTTGCCATTCGATGTGACCACTTTCTTAGTACACACGACTGTCCCTGAGCACTTGCAGCTTGAGCTTTGTGTACGCTGTACCTGTAACCTTACTCATGCACACGACACACAAGTCCCCAAGTTCCGAGCTTTGCTCATTAGTAGACTTCGTTGAATTGCCACACGCAGCATGCAATCAGGTTGCCGATGTACGATAGTATAGAGGACGTGAGCGACCGCCCGGTCTCGTAGTATAAGCAGTTCATGTTAAGAGATGTGACCGGTCCAAATAGATAGAGCAGCTACAGCTAATGTATACCTATGTAAGCACTTATTTTTGCATTATTGTGGTTGGAATAGTCAAAGCTTAACATTTGTTTAGTGCAGACAAGAATTCAATCAAACATACTACAATGAGAGTGTTGCTGTTCCAAATTATTGCCCCTGGAATACCCTTACCACCGCAGCCAGTCTTGACCCGTTGGAAAACGTGGTTGAATGCTGCTAATTATTACGCAGAACATTATGGCAAAATAATGGAGGTAACTGATGAAGTGGACAGCACAGACAGTTCCGCTGTTGCAGCTGTAAAATCATTGCCTTCTGAACAGCTATTGGAAGATATTCTGTTCATTGATTCTAATTTTAAAATCGTGTCCAAAAGCATCATTCTGTTAGAATCGTCTAAACTACAACTCTCAGAAGTCTTTAATATAGTGGATAAAGTATCACAAACCGTTATCCAAAATAACAATTCATTAATTTCAGGAAAAGTGAAATGTAAGTTGAGAAACGTTATTGCTAAAAATTCTGCCTATTCACAACTTCGTATTATAAATTATGTACCATGAGGTCACGATAAGACATCTGAAGTTGGTGTACTAAAAAGTAGTGATCTTCCGTTCTTCAAATATGTACGTAGTGCATTGTGTGATGTTGAACGTACATTTTCCCAATATAAAAACTGTTTAAGTGACAATCGGAGGAGGTTACTTTGCAGTCGCTCAAAATGTGCCTAACTCTTCACTGCAATGCACATAATTATTCAAGGATGATGTATCTTACATTCAATTTTAAAAGTTAATATATCTCACTATAAATAATTGTGTATTTACATGTTTAGACATTTCCTACTTCAATGATCATTCATTATATTTCTTGAATGCAGGATACATGTTTTATTGTAACCGCAGTATACTGCTCAGTGTTTACATTAGATATATACTCCATCCTTTGCACGCCCCCTTCTCATACAGTCTATACCGCGTGCCCAGTAAACCCTACGATTCTCGTGGCAATTCCACGAAGTCTACTCATTAGCATTATACTTGGCTCGGAAACATGACGGCCTCTCTTCTTGGAATTGGTAATCCCTCATAAACCCCCATACTCTACTCAACCCCTAGCCGCGTGGCAGAAATACAATAGATCCCAGCATTGCCAAATCTAGTAGTTATTGCCTCTACCTCTTGGCTTTCACCCATTCTCAGTGTCTTTGTCGACGTGTTGTTTTATACCGTTGTGAGCTTCAATATGTCTAATTTATTCCTGCCATGATTAATGAGTGTTGGAGCAGATGATCCGCAGCCAGGCCTTCTGATACACCTGAAGATCCAGGACCATCACGACAAGAACAACAAATAACACCGTCGAAGAAAACAGAATATCTTATTTGCAGAAGAGCGTAGCTAAGAAAACAAAATGTTAAAATTGTGTCTAACATTAGAAATTCTATCCATAAAGTAATCGAAAGTTCAGGCAGTTTAATAAGCATAAATCTTAATCACTTAACATCGGACGCAACCGGCGGAGTTGGATATATGAGCATAGAAATTAAGAATTACGGTTCACCAACTAAAGATAAAATAAACAAATTAAAACAGAATTCGGTAAGATAGACGATTTTATACGTGATTTACTTCGCCGAACAGTATGTGAACAGTACGCGAAAGAGATATCGCCAACAGCAACACCGTCCTTAGCAACCTAAATAATGGCATTATTCACAGCAGTGCTTAAAAGTTTTCTTACTTACAGCAGTGAATTAAATGCTTTTAAATCACTCTACATGACAACCAACATATTAGCAATAGTAAAATGAATATATATGAACTTCTTCGCCATCGACACAGTACAAAGAAAAGCCCTACAATTTAAAATTAAATTTACATACCAGTAATGAATAAAATATTGTATAGCATACTAGAGTAAACAGATTTTACGCGTTCGTGGAAATTATCACCCAAGACGAAGCTGATAAAATCTAACTTTACTCTTTTGTACTGTAAATTCTATAACTATTCAACGATCACAGTTTCAGAAAATTTTACCAGCGCAACATTCTTAATTAAGTATAAAATTCTGGAACTTCAGTAACATGAGAATTTAACACTTATTATAGAAGTCTGCATTTTTTTGTTTATTTAGGCAAAACATGTTAGTGAAAATATAAATATAAAGTGTTTTTAAAATAAGTTTGTTCATTTTTATACCAATTTTGTTTTAGTAATTATAAATTAAGGTATATTTACAAAGATAATATAGTCTTTCTGAAAATCGCGGTTTCACGGAACACAGTTTGAAAAACGTTCGCAAATCACAATGACTTCAAGAAGTGGCAACTCGGCTAAGGGTTCATCCCTTGCGCGTGCCTGCAGTTAACTGGTGAAGGGGATGAGGGAAGGTCGTCATGTTTTCGTGCGAAGTATACCAAGCTGCTCCATATGTATGTATGTATGTATGTATGTATGTATGTATGTATGTATGTATGTATGTATGTATGTATGTATGTATGTATGTATGTATGTATTTATTAACACTACAATTGGGTATACACCCGGTGGCAGTGATATACAATATACAATATATACAATTACATGAAATAAAATAAAATAAGCATAAATGAAATAAAATGAAATAAGCGTAAATCTATAAATAGTAGATGCATTAAACCTAGGACTATAAATAAAAACTATTCTATAATAACGCCTACGATAACAAAAAGTAAATCTAACTTATAAGTACTTCTATTTCACCCAACTGTTACCAATTAAGTAATTACATATCACCTTAATTAATAACATACCAACTTAATTACATATCATCTTAATTAATAAGATATCACCTTAATTTATTTACATATCAACTAAATTACATACCATCTTAATTAATTACATATCAACTCAATTAATTACATGACACAACTTAAATAATTACACTGCACCTCCAATTACATTTTCAGTCTAATCTTCTCAACTTTTCCTTAAATGTATTGATTTTAAGAGGACCACCCTGAAAGATTGCCGCAGGTAAGCTGTTCCAGTCTACTATTGTGCGGATAACAGAGGAAAATTTTGCCACGTCCATTCTTTGTTTTCTAAATTTAAACTTCCTAATATGATCAGCCCTTCCTAAGTATGATGGTGTTGCTAATCTAGCATTGATATCGGTCCAGTCTTTGTGTCCCATTTGTGCATTAAACAATGCGGTGAGTCTGGTTTTTCGTCGCCTTGATTTGAGAAGTTCCCACCCTAAGTCTTTTACTATCTCCTCACCATGTCCCTTCCCCATATGCATATGTCCCATGCATATGCATGTCTGCTAATTCAACATTAATTTGTGAACGATGGATTTTAATGACTGGAAATTTATTATTATTATTATTATTATTATTATTATTATTATTATCATCATATTCGTGTCACAACAGAATCCAACTTTAATGCTTCCAATGTAAGAGGTAAAGCTGAAAAATATTGAAAAGGGTCCTAGATGATGATGATGATGTCAATGAAATGTTTTGAATTTTTACTGTATTACCTGGCATTTACCGATACTACTTTATTAAGAAAAAATGTATAATTATATGTCCTCTCATAGGGAATAGTTATTCTGAAATACCTTGTGGTTTATTTGTGTGTGTCCCTAGTCTCGTGTTAAGTTGTTATATGTTGTCTCAAGCGATGGTCTTAGGCCAAGTAGACTACTACGTTAGACAGCCTAGCTACAAATTAACATTGTTCATTCAAAATCTGCTTCTTTGCCTGATTTTTTGAGCGTAGATTGTATCCGCAGATACTGTAATACTACGTAAATAATTAAGGAAGAAGAGAAATTAGTAATTTATTGAGAAACACGAAGATGTAAGGAATTAATGTGCAATATAGAGAGAAAGAGAATGGGTAATTCAGAGTAGGAGACTAGAATGGGATATTATTTTCTTAGGAATGGCACACAATCGCATTGTTAGGGTAAACGCGGACTATATTCCAAGTGACAGGAGAGGCCTGGGTAGAAAGGAGAATGAAGGGAATAGTTTAATCTCTGGGATAACAGACTAGAGACAGAAAGATATAGAGGGAAATGACTGGAAGAGTTGAGAGACTCAGGGGTAGAGAGAGAGAGAGAGAGAGAGAGAGGGGGGGGGAAGAATACCTAAAATCCTTGCAAGAGTGAAAATGGAAAAAGCTACAGGCCCAGTTTTTAAACTATGACGACGATAATATTTGTCATATAACTGAAAATAAAATAATATAATGAGAATGAGAATCTAACATAGTATCGACTCTTTCACTTAGTTTCACTTCTATGTATCACGAACAGTTTAGCGAAATAATTACGAGTATTTTTTTCTACGTGATACGTAAATTACGTGTAATGTTAATGTTAAAGTTGTGTTTTATTTAACGACGCTCGCAACTGCAGAGGTTATATCAGCGTCGCCGGATGTGCCGGAATTTTGTCCCGCAGGAGTTCTTTTACATGCCAGTAAATCTACTGACATGAGCCTGTCGCATTTAAGCACACTTAAATGCCATCGACCTGGCCCGGGATCGAACCCACAACTTTGGGCATAGAAGGCCAGCGCTATACCAACTTGGCAACCATGTCGACAAATTACGTGTAAAACCCGTAATATACGTAGACGACATAAAGTGCGCAAAAAATTACAAAGACGAAATAGTATGTTATAAAACTAGTTTTTAACGTTACACTTTATCGCATGAGTCAATGTTTAGGAAAGGAGCCACACGAGTATCCCAATTTTTACGAATACAATAACCGTGTAACTAGGGACCGTACTTTGTCTCAGAAGGCGACAAAATTAAGTAATACTGGAGATTTCACTCTAGCGGAAGACGCCAGTGCATGAAACAGGCGACGTGCTTCTGTCTGCTCACACGACTCTTGTTGGTAATATTACGCGAAACAAAACACAGCCCACTTCAATAATTACACTAATATTTACAATTATTTATATTCATATCATATCATACCATAGTCGGTCAGCGCGTCTGGCCGCGAAACCAGGTGGCCCGGGTTCGATTCCCGTTCGGGGCAAGTTACCTGGTTGAGGTTTTTTCTGGGGTTTTCCCTCAACCCAATATGAGCAAATGCTGGGTAACTTTCGGTGCTGGACCCCGGACTCATTTCACCGGCATTATCACCTTCATCTCATTCAGGCGCTAAATAACCAAAGATGTTGATAAGGCGTCGTAAAAATAACCTACCAAAAGAAAAAACCATACCATAGCATTTCATATCATGTCATATCATAGCATATATCATTTCATATCATATGATATCATACCATTCCATATCATATCATATATATCATATCATACCATATTCATATCACATCACATCATATATCACACCATACCATAGCATTTCATATCATATCATATATATCATAATATCATATATATTATATTATATATCATATATCATATCATATATATATCATATCACATCACATCACATATATCATACCATACCATATTCATATATATATATATATATATATATATATATATATATATCACATCACATCATCATATCATATATCATAGCTTACCTACATAAATATAAAATTATAGATAGCCCATTATGTCCATGCAACAATGACGAACAAACCATAGATCATTTGTTATACAATTGTAAATTACTTCAGAGAGAAAGAGACATTCTGAAAGCGCAGTTCTAAAGACTGAAAATTGGCCAGTGAATAAAGACAAACTAGTGCACAAATACCAGAAGAACTTGATCAAATTTACTAACAATATGCAATTTGACAAATTACAATGAAGAAAAGTGCAAACTTCATCCATCTATAGTGCCTATAAAGTAACTCTTAAAACAATATAAAGTAATCATATGAACATAGTTTAAGGTAAACCAATGCATGTAGTATTACTCCACAGTAATGGAGCATGCAGACTGTTAAAAAAATTAAAAAAATCATATCATATCATATTATATCATATCATATATCACACCATTTCATATCATATCATACCATATCACTTCATTTCATATATATCATACAATACAATATCATATCATATCATATATCATATCATATCATATCATATATCATATCATATCATATATCATATCATATCATATCATATCATATATCATATCATATATCATATCATATCATATAGACTACCATATTATATCATATCATGTATCATATCACTTATCATATCATATCGTATCATGTATCATATCATACCATTTCATATCATATCATACCATATCACTTCATTTCATATATATCATACCATACAATATCATATATCATATCATATATCATATAGACTACCATATTATATCATATCATGTATCATATCACTTATCATATCATATCATATCGTATCATGTATCATATCATACCATTTCATATCATATCATACCATATCATTTCATTTCATTTCATATCATATCATACTATACAATATCATATCATACCATTTCATATCATATCATACCATATCATTTCATTTCATATCATATCATACCATATCATTTCATTTCATATCATATCATACCATACAATATCATATATATCATATCATATCATATATCATATCTTATCATATCATATCATATATCATAATTGGTTTATTTTATGACGCCTTATCAAATTCGATGGTTATCTAGTGTCTCAGTGCGATGAAAGTGATAATGCCCAGCGAGATGAGTCCAGAGTCCAACACGGAAAGTTACCCAGCATTTGCTCTTAACGGGTTGAGGGGAAACTCTTGCAAAATCCTCAGCCAGGTAACTTGTCACAACAGAGATTTGAACTCGGGCCCGCCCGTTCCATGGTCAGACATGCTAATCGTTAATCCGCAGCGGTAGACAAAGTTTATTTATACATGCGTTAACATCTATGGTCATATCGCTTGTTTAGGATCTCTGGGTATACCAGTAAGCCGTTTTTTACTCTCGTTGAGTTCCTGTTTTTATTGTGTGCTGCTCAGGACTTGTTCTTGTAACTGATTTTTTAATTTGATTAATGTTTATGATATTTGTGATTTAGGCGGTGATAAATCATGGCACGTAAATTTCCAATCTGGCACTTGCTTTCTGGCTGACAATGAGAGAAAACATGAAAAATCCCAGTTAGATTGGTCGGCCGCGGGGTTTGATCCCGGGACGAGTCTCAAACACTGCCATCTAAGTCAACTCACTCGGTGATATATTACATTATATTATATTATATTATATTATATTATATTATAGAATGAAGACTAATTTTCTTGGCTTCGTTTGTGGCGAGATTTCTCGGGCAGTAGCTCCCATTAGTTCCCATGGAATGCGGGATGCAACGGTAATGATTAAATACATCAAACGCGCTTTCCACTAATGTGCCCTAACAGAGTTAATCATCATTGTTCGGTTAGCCAACCGACCACAGCACCATGCCTGCGTGCCCACAAACAGTCTGCATATAATACAGCTACTTATACTTAGAGAGGGAGACCAGTTAGATGTTTGTTCAAAATTCCAGCAACTGCATCTCTAAGGTACACTAGGTGACAAAACTTATTTTGTGCGAAATCGTGCGTGTTTGCTTGGTTTCCGCACAAAACCAATCCGCGGAAAGTCTAAAATTCCACATTCAGTATTCCCAACCTAACACACACAACAATTTCCCTCTCCTTACCGCTTAAGTGACATATTGATTTTATTGCTTTAGGCTTCCCTTCAGTACTCGCCTGGTAGAAAGTTACATAAACACTCGCGTCGGGTCAATTTGACCCATTGACACAAACTACGATGTGGACGTGGATTCATGGCAAAATTATGGGGTAAATAAAATGTTTAAACTGAAGTAAATGAAGTATTTTTATTGTGAACTGTACATTATTTATATTCAACATAATCAAATACAATGAAATTTGTAAATCTCAAGTAAAGAAAAGTGAAAACATGACTTTGAAATCATATAACCATACTGTTTCTTTACGAGGTGCGATTGAAAAATTTTAAGGTTAGGTTCATAATAATAGTACCTAAAGACTACTACAGTCCTCTTCTGGAGGAATACACAAACTCCTACTATTATCCTAGATTTGGAAACATTCTTGAAAAATGTTGACTTGGTTTGTAATAAAAAATCACTATATCTAAAGGCTACTGCAGTGAATGCCCTTCAAAGGGGTTCATTCTGAATTGTTACATCGATTCCTAAGATGTCACCGCAAACCAATAAGCACTGCTGGCTTCAGTCTTAAAACTTTTCAATCAGACATTGTAAAACAAAACAGTACTTCATTTCTTGGCTTATTCTCCACATATTGTGCAAACAACTTTGCAGTGAATTTTGCATACGTGTCCCAAACAAGCAGCACGTCGTGTTGAATGCTTATTATCATTTGTGCTAGGGCAGATATGATATCTCTTCCTTTTCTGAGATGCTAGTCCACTTCTTGTTTCTTGATTTTGTTGTTCTTTCGGCGGCACATCAACGCCTCTCTCCGTTAGGAATATTTTTATTCTTGCCCTGAGACTGTGTGATACATGAGGATTACTCATTCTCCTGACAACCTTTTCCATAAGAAGATCTTTAGCCAGGTTCTTCAGAAATATTCTTCTTTGTATCTTCTCTCTGGTATTCATATTATAATAAACAACATATGAGTTGAGTGCTGAAACATTTATGAAATGGAAGAACATTGCCAGTGGCCACTTCTTGTTCTACGTCCAACACTACAGTTGCTACACAATTGGTCGCATGAATCAACTTCACCGTTGGTACAGTTATAAAACGTCACAATTTCTGGCTTTTTGGAGTAACCTGTGTCTTCATCTATGACATCGTCAAGCTCAGAAAGTTCCCCCACAGATTCACCATCGTCATTATCATTAGTGCATTACTGAGAATCGTATTCAACTCCCTTGCAATTTCTTCGTCTGTTACTAATAATTCCCTCGACTTCGACTTCTCTGCAATTTCTTCGTCTGTTACTACTTTATTTAACATTCTTTGAAAATAATAATAAGAAGAGCTGCATATACAGCTGAAATGAACGCGGAAAATGTGAAGAATATAATATAAAGCTTACATCAAATAATACTTACGCATAAATAAAGAAATCTCCTCAGTTATTCACAAAATCTTCCTGTCTTTTAGAAGAACGCGCACACTCGCGTCTGGTCAAATCACATATAAACAGCTGTTGGGGTTAAATGATAAACTCAACAATGGCTACAGCCAGACCGTTTCAAAGATTTCAACAATACAAGAAATTACACACCACCGGCACTCTTCATATTACCTTCCAGCAAAGAAAACAGAGGAAAGAAAAGCACTCGGGTCATATAGACCCGACGCGACTACTTAAGGGTTAAAATACTATTTTTAGAGACGTTCAATATAGTAATAATTATAAATTGGAAACTTACCACTGCAATTTCACCTAAATTGCACTGTTCATTATTGTTTTTAAATATTTGCAAAAATTAAGTAAACTCTACAACTCCACTAAAGTTCCTGCATTCGTGATGCAAGTAACATTAAGGAAGCCGTGAAAAAATCAACAAGATTCCAGATGCCGATGTTATTACTGCAATATATTATATAAATAATATTGTTAAAATATGAAAATGAAAAATAAATCATTACATGACCTTACCGTTTGTTTTAAGTTCGCATTTATAGACTGGTGGGGGGGGGGGGAGACAGATGTATATCACGGCCTGCTGGAGTATAGTAAACACAGAAAACATTTTAAAGCAACAATGTTGAAGATAGATATTTTTGTTTTGCAAATTTGCCGTCATTGAACAGAAACCAAGATGAAGATGTCATTGCAACTAATTAGAAATTCCTCTTTCAGGTATGTAATAAACGATCTTCGCACAAAATAATATACGATACACGAGCGGAATGTTTTCTTTCAATTCTCGTAAATTAAAAAGGCTCAACTACGTTTCGCTTTTTTCAAACTTTTCATCGAACATGAAAACTTCAACATACCGCTCTTGTAACGCATATTACTATTACATTCCTATCTTGGTATTCACTGAATAAAATTAACGTGCTGAAAGCGAATATACTCTTAGTATCTTCCGACTGTCGAACCTTTTCTATATTCTATGGCTAGTTCATTTATTCTCAATTTACCGCTTTTTCTATCAATCTTATTAGTTCAGAGCGATTAGAGTAGAAGTTATTTAGTCAACTCGTCGCTTATCTGACGAAGTGACGTAAGCGCCAAAACCAAAAATTTGGAGATACTTCACCAGCGCACTTCGTTGGACCATATCTATATTCTGACGAACTGGCGTACATCCATCTCTAATGGTTACTTGGCAGTGATCATCGTGTTATCGTCGTAAACGCCATCGCTCTTTCATTCTTTTTCAGACGAACTGGCGTATCAGACTCGCAAGTCGCTTACGTCTCTTCGTTAGGTATTACCACTTTTAAAATTGGTCGTTACGTCTATGTGTGCAGTGTATTGCTAGGCTCCCTATAATCCATGGATTGCCACGTGATGCCAAAAATGAACATTTATTTATAAATTCGAGCAAACTAACTATTTCAACATTATTAAGATGTCTAGAGTTTGAAATTGGCACAAAAAGAAACAGATTGAATGGACTACAGTCAGAGAAGTCAGAGTGACCAAAGACGACCCTAACTGCGTTTTTGTAAAAACCAGTCATTTGGACGAACATTATGAGCAGCTATCTCTGAAATCACGGAATATTTCTGAAATTTTGAAGCTTCCTCTGCCTCTTCTTAATGTCACCTCTCCAAAGATTTCGGTTGAGAAGTACAACGATTTGCAGCAGCTATGCAAAGGGTCAACACCAGTAATAAGAGATGTTTATAAAACGTTCTACAAGGAACTCCCACATTAATTCTAGGGTACAATAATTATTATTAACCCATGAACATTTTCAATACTTGTTTGTGCTTCTTAAAATTGTTTGTAAACAAATAAATACATTGAATAATTTCAAGGGAAAAATTGTTCCGGGGTCGGGTATCGATCCCGGGACCTCTGTTGAACGTACCAGCGCTCTGCCAACTGAGCTACCCGGGAACTCCACCCGACACCGTCTCAACTTTTCCCTTTATATCCACATAACTCGCGTGGGCTGACGAGACGCCAGAGACCCACATCGAGTGCACACAATCTCTGTGTGACTTGGAATTGTGGTTTTCTGTTAACGTACACAGTAACGTATATATTATGCAAATCTAATCTTTCAGGTAAAGCTCCCTGTAAAGCCGATTTGAACAATTTCAAGGGAAAAATTGTTCCGGGGCTGGGTATCGATCCCGGGACCTCTGTTGAACGTACCAGCGCTCTGCCAACTGAGCTACCCGGGAACCCCACCCGACACCGTCTCAACTTTTCCCTTTATATCCACATCGAGTGCACACAATCTCTGTGATTGTGTGCACTCGATGTGGGTCTCTGGCGTTTCGTCAGCCCACGCGAGTTATGTGGATATAAAGGGAAAAGTTGAGACGGTGTCGGGTGGAGTTCCCGGGTAGCTCAGTTGGCAGAGCGCTGGTACGTTTAACAGAGGTCCCGGGATCGATACCCGGCCCCGGAACAATTTTTCCCTTCAAATTATTCAAATCGGCTTTACAGGGAGCTTTACCTGAAAGATTAGTTTTGCAAATAAATACATTATTCATTAATTTTATGTAATTTCAAAAAATTCTTGATTTTGCTTTATTAAAATAAGTTTATAATCCTCTTTATTTCCTAGACTTTGAAATAATATTAATGTATAATAAAAATAAAAAATAAATAAAATTAGTCAAAAAATAAATAAAGAATAATACAACTCAAAGAATAGCATAAATTAGTATTATACGATCAGTCATGTGTATGGCGTAAGTGCCTTCCTATTATGAGTGAAATCTTTCGAACAGACGTATCTCCAATTAAGGCCTTCTTGGCCTATAAGGTATCAAAATTTTAGAGTTTGCCATTAGTCCTTATTAAGAGAAACAATAAACGAACTGAATCAATGTATTATCTTCGACGTGTCAATTTATTACTTTGAGTTGTAGGTCCGCATATAAATACACTTTTCTTTCAACTGCTCTCCTGTAAAATTACACATTTGTCACTTACGCCACTTCGTCTTTTTAGCGACGAACTGTCCGAAGAAAGGTCTGAAACTCAAGTGACACCAATAAGATACCACTCATGAGGCAACCAAGCCAGAAGATAATGGGACAACTTGGCCAATTTCTTTCTTCCGCCATTGCATACATCTTCACATTATTGGATAATTTTTACGGTTCACTCTCACTACTTGCACTCATTTTCTACCTCCTCCACTTCCCATATTCTTCCTCTCTCAATTACATGCAACCATAAATATTATTTACTTACAATTTCTAACTATTATTATCCTCACTATCTTTATTGCTTTTCTTCTCACTGTTTTATTCAATTCATCTTCTCATTAACACTTCACCACTTATATCTTATTCTCCGTTCCACTTCAGTTACGGGCTATTCCATCTCAAATCGACCGAAATATAGAGAAAATTGACCTTGCAATTTTTAAATACAATGAAAGTTTTTCTGTCCGTTGACAACTGCCATGCAATGCTTTGTGCAAAGTTTGAGGCATCAGAACTTCATAGTGTTTAAATTAAAAATATTTAAATTTATTGTATTTTCATAAAATTTGCAACTTTAAACTGTTGTAGCTCCGAAACCCTTTCATCCAATGAACAAAATCACGGTTTATTTTGATGCTGAGAAATTAAAGTTTATATTGACATGTAAACAGTTTTTCTTACTTTTTACAGAAATGGAGAAATTTAGATTTTTCTTCATTAAGACGTCTTTGACCACGAAAAAAATAGTTTTAAAATATATGGTTAGATTCCGCATTGAAAGTACAAATAAATATATTTTTTACTGGTGCACCGCTGATAAGAAAGTATTGAAAATATCAAATAAAGAAAATAAATAGTACGCGCGTGAACTAACCAGCTGACTGTGAGGCGGGAGCTAGCCGAGACAAGCAAGACCAGGAGACAAACACGTCATGTTTCGTCTAGTAGCGCATAGCTGAGGTAGCTTTATCACAAGTTTTCATAAACACAGGAGTAAAATGACGCCCAACGCTCGCTTATCTTCAGCTCTCGGCCAGTGCGTGCGGTACTGCCCCGTTCAAGTCCAGGCGTGTGAAAATAATCTATTTAATACCCTCGAAACTTATTGCCGAGCCACTAAGCAAACAATGCAGAACCCCTCTTAATAATGCAAGGTTTTTTCTCAATATTTTTTATATTTTTACAAATGGGCCAAAAGTCTCAAAGTAAGTAAAATCAGATTATCTGTCTCTCTGTATACAATAAAAATAAGGATTACTTCTTAACATAACCTACCAAATGTCAGCTTCAAAATAAGCTCCCGTTCAATGTTCTGCAGTAAATAGTTCCAGGGTTCTGAGCGCTGAAATAGGCTTGTTTTTATAAAATACGCTAAATTTGTCGCTCAATAGTACGAAAACCGTTTGACTTTCGATAGCATATTTTTGAAAATGAACTATCCTCAGCACCTTGTATAAATAGGGAAAAATTAGATTATTAAAAGAAATGCGAGGTTTTTTACTGATCGATTTCATATGGAATAGCCCTTACACTAATTTATTTAATCTTCACATTTTTTACCGCATGTAATACCACAGACTAAGTCAGATCTCTCCTCTACTTCACTTATTACACTTCACAGGTCTTTGTTTACACTTATTTGTTTCTTTAACTATCACAAAACTCGCTGAAATTTTATACAAGTCTCCCCTATTTTTTCCCACATCTTTAGTCCCCTATCAATATCTCCCACCAACTTTTACCCTAAGCCTACTTGAATTGTTTACGTCATTTTATACCACTGTAACATCCAGCATGTTCTCTACATTACCACAGGCAATGGACGCACATGTGATTCTGTATATCCTACTATACCTGGAATTGCATTTCCACATCTATCCAGCCCTTTTTATGCAAAGCTGTGGACCTGGTATCAATTGTTTAGTCCTCCTTATCTACTCGCAATAGAAGTAACCTAATGTAAGCAGAGTGGTCTTGCGGTGGAGCTTATCTGAAGCTTCAGCCGTAAATTGTAACCTCTTCCAGAGCAGAACCTGTGGTAATGAAGTGGGCGCTGATTTGAATATAGAATAGAATCTGTGTTAAAACAAACCCTCTGAAATAAAAAACATTCAGACTACTCTCTCAGTGCTAATTACCGTTCACATTTGTGTTACATGAGAGCTACGTAACTGAATACCAGTTTTAATATCCTACGATTTCAGTCCTGGCGCACCTATGTCCGTATGGATTGTAGTAGTACAACGTATTTTCATATCCGAAGGTGGATTTCTTGTAGGGTAGGATCGGTTTTGAAGGAAAACTTTTCCTGAGGCATTCCTTGTTTTAGTACAGTTGTTTGAAGAAACTCATTACTACAAACATAACTTTTCAACACTTTTCTTTTTAACAACATGAGTTTATTTATTTATTTATTTAAATCCACCACCAACAGAAGCAGGCTTCCAATTACAGGTGGATTACACAGATACATACACAAAATACATAATACTTAGTGGCTTTTAAGGAACCCGGAGGTTCATTGCCGCCCTCACATAAGCCCGGCATTGGTCCCTATCCTGAGCAACATTAATCCATTCTCTATCACCATATCCCACCTCACTCAAATCCATTTTAATATTATCCTCCCATCTACGTCTCGGCCTCCCCAAAGGTCTTTTGGCCTCCGGTCTCCCAATAAACACTCTATATGCATTTCTGGATTCGCCCATACGTGCTACATGCCCTGCCCACCTCAAACGTCTGGATTTAATGTTCCTAATTATGTCAGGTGAAGAATACTATGCGTGCAGTTCTGTGTTGTGTAACTTTCTCCATTCTCCTGTAACTTCATCCCTCTTAGCCCCAAATATTTTCCTAAGCACCTTATTCTCAAACACCCTTAACCTATGTTCCTCTCTCAAAGTGAGAGTCCAAGTTTCATAACCATAAAGAACAACCGGTAATACAACTGTTTTATAAATTCTAACTTTCAGATTTTTTGACAGAAGACTGGATGATAAAAGCTTCTCAACCGAATAATAACAGGCATTTCCCATATTTATTCTGTGTTTAATTTCCTCCCGAGTATCATTTATATTTGTTACTGTTGCTCCAAGACAAAATACATAATAAGAAAAAAAAAACAAACAACACAAACGAGAGAAAGAAAATACATAACGGAAATAGACGCTAGAATATAATATTGCAGTTAATATAGTGCCAAACGTCAATATAATGATGCAAAATTATTTAAAAACTAGAGTAAAAACATTATAATACACTCTTCATAATTTAAATATCTAAGGAAATACAATTGAAGAGTCCACTGCAAGAATGATGGATGTCATTTGCAATACATTTTGCAGGAGAAGCAATTGAAAGTTTGAAATGCTTAGCGCTCAAAGCTTAACTGTGATTTTGCGATCATTACTGGACAATGAATATCAGTGTTAATGCCATATAACTCTCTATGTACATTCTATATGTCTTAAGCTATGCATTGACAGTCTTGGTTCATTTTCGACAAGAAAGTGACAACCATCATTCTTGTAGTGGACTCTTCAATTCTTTTTAATATTGTATGAAATTTTTCAACTGTTAAACTGGAATCTAATTGAGAATTACAGTTTAAAGACAGAGAGTTGCAAGTATTACACATAACAAACAATGGAGAGGGCAGACTGTCCGCACAGTAGAAGACAGAATCAAAGAACATAAGAGGAACCTGAGGCTGTATTACCCGGAAAAATCTGCAGTGGCGCAACACAGCATAGAAAAGGAGCATAAAATACTGTTTGACCACACCGAGGTCATTAACAAATCAAGCCACTACTGGGATCGTACAATCAAGGAGGCCATAGAGATCAAGCTGGAGAAAAACAACTTTAACAGAGACAGTGGACTCCAGCTCAGTCAGGCATGGACACCGGCCTTAGACCAACTCAGGCCCTCTTACAATCAAGGTCATGAAGATCACGGACCGAGGACGGCAACCGATTCCAACCGGCGGAACAGGGCTCGCCGCCCGCCAAACTTCACGCAGTAATCCCGGGAGGGGCGGAGCTTACGAGCGATGACAATTCCCGGCCCCGGATTGGCCGATCCGCCAACCAATCCCGTTTCTCCTGAGACAGCCACATCTATATAACCTTTCGACTTTCTGTTCGGACATCACTTCCCTGAAGATGGCTGCAGAGATAGCAGTCGAAAGCTTGGAGCATTCCAAAATCTTAACTCGGCTGATATCCCGCGAAAACATATTAGCAAACAATGGAGAGTTCTTGAAGAAAACAGTTCTAGGAACGGGAATAACAGAAGGTTTCCTTTGACGTAATTCTGTTTTTTTTTTTACATTGAACTGAAAGAATTTAAGAAAATCAAAGTTATTCAGTATACCGTTAACAGTCTTATAGAGTAAAATTTGACTATTTATTAATCGTAGAGATTTTAAAGTTTTATAATTTAATTAAAATAGTAATTGATTATATGAAATTTGCTTGTCATAAGACGACACGTGAGTTCCTTATGTTTAAAATAATTGTAAGCCAGTTGGTTTTTAAGAGGAAAAACACTGATATTTGGATTTGTTTCCTAATTTATGTACACCTTTCTTTATGTATAAATAAGATTAGGTCTATCAGTCGATTAGAACATTGAGAAATGTCCACTGCAAAAATGTCCAGCATCATTAATATACAGTACGAAAAATGTCTCCAGTCATACAATGTCCAGTGTAGAATATGTCCATTATTCATTAAATGATCATTATCTTAAGTGTCCACTGTCATTAAATGTCCAGTACCTAAAATGCCCATTATAAAAAATGTTCGGAGTTATTAGACATATGTTAGGTTAGATTAGACAAATAAACTTCATTACATAACTATATTAGCTAAGTATACTATATTAGATACATTAAGGTCTACATTTACAGAGTGTTTCCGGGCTGGTGTTACAAACGTTCAGGGATGATGGGGAAGGACACATGTATCAATTTGAGATCAGGAACCATAGTCCGGAAATGATTGAGTCGACATTTATAAGCAAAAATAGTTGTGTGGAAATGGAATTGTAATTTCGCTCCACGTGACCTTCTTCCCTTAACCTTTGGAACAGTCGTGGAAAGATGGTATGGGCCGGATGTCTCCTACGTGGGTACTTGCACCGATACAATCTCTGAGCTTGTCTGCTGTTCGCATTGGCTCATACGTATTCGAAAATCACGTCTACTTATTCCGCTTTCGTGTACTCCTCAATTTCACTAGGACTGATCGACTGGACACTGCAACTTGTACACATACACTGCTGTCTACAGACGGGCATATCAGGACCGACCATGTCCGTTACACATTACGCTATCTGCATTGCTTTAGTGTAGTTTCCTGTCCCCACCCCTCAGACAGCGCACTGAATGGAATACTGTAAGTAGACAACGTAAACAACGTCAGATGAACACAGTATGTGTAAGATATACAGATAAATAAAGGTAAAAGGTATCCCCGTAACATGCCATGAAGGCACTTGGGGGGGCATGGAGGTAGAGCCCCATGCTTTCCATGACCTCGGCACTAGAATGAGGTGGTGTGGTCGGCACCACGCTTTGGCCGCCTTTTACCCCCGGGAAAGACACGGTACTCAATTTTATAGGAGGCTGAGTGAACCTCGGGGCCGTTCTGAAAATTTGGCAACGAGAAAAAATCCTGTCGCCACCTGGGATCGAACCCCGGACCTCCCAGTCCGTAGCCAGCTGCTCTACCAACTGAGCTACCCGGCCGCCAATGTACAGATAAATACACATAAATAAGGTGTACAGAGGAATAAAATTATTTCATTTCCACACAACTATTTTTGCTTGTAACTTTAGACTCAGTCATTTCCGGACCAGGGTTCCTTATCTCAAATTGATACATGTGCCCTTCGCCATCATCCCTGAAAGTTTGTAACACTAGCCCGGAAACACCCTGTATAAATGGGTTAGATTATATTACACATCGAGAATAGATTACATTTCATTATATTACACAGACAGAATAGATAAATTATATTATACAGATAAGATTAGATTAGTTACATTATATTACAGTACTTAAATAACTTGTTGCACATTATGTTATTGCAAGCTAATGAAGAACTATATCGTATATTATTTTTTGCTCAATAATTGTACCACATTAGTTCGAGGTGTTTGGGTAAAGGGAGATAACTGAGATAGGTCCTAAAATGTGTTTTGCGATAAATGAAAATTTATTATTTAATTTAATGCCAGGACACTTGACACAAAGTCATTCGTATTATTGTAATAATCTAAGAATTTCGTAATCGTGCAACGTTATTGATTTAAGTTTACTTCTTTAATAATAAAAAATTTACTTGCTTATTATTATTACGATAAATGAAAATTAAACTACGGAATCCTATTGCAAATAATTTTCTTTTACAAATAAAACACATGAAATACTAGTATTATTTTTTTTTTGCTTTTTTTTTACATATCTACTTGAAGAAATTAATTTTATTCATAAGGTTAGTGTTTTTTAGTTGATTATTTAACGACGCTGTATCAACTACTAGGTTATTTAGCGTCGATGATATTGGTGATAGCAAGATGGTATTTGGCGAGATGAGGCTGAGGATTCGCCATAGATTACCTGGCATTCACATTACGGCTGGGGAAAACCTCGGGAAAAACCCAACGAGGTAATCACCCCAAGCGGAGGTCGAAACCGCACCCGAGCGCAACTTCAGACCGGCAAGCAAGCGCCCAAGCCTAGTCTTGTACATTAAAAATTACTGATGAAAGGTTTGTGAAATATGGAGTTGTGTCTTTCTGTTGGACGAAAGAATTAAAGCGTGTCGTACATTACCAATGAATCGCTACAAGTGATGTCATATCAATAAACATACTACGTCACAACATAAAATAGCTATTTATGTTCGCATTTCATTCACAAAATTAGGTTATGGTTTTGTTCTTAATCGTATTGTCGTATTTTAAGGTAGGTTACACAGCAAAAACTCGCGATACTGTAATAATAATCTATGAATTTCGTAATCCTGCAATGTTATTGATTTTAGTTTACTTCTTTAACAATGAAACATTGACTTCCTTATTATTATCATGTTCTTCCACGATTCCCGCTCCTTGATAGTTTCCCATATCAGTCAACAGATGTCACTAATAACGATCTTCACCCGTCAAACATAATTGCTACGAAATTGCAAACACTGCAAAATTATTGAAATGGTGTCAAAGGAGATGAAATTGTTTCTTTACAAGTAAAATAGAAGCAAGAAAAATTATTATAGACCTACACATATTTATCAAAATATATCTTAATATTATGAAATAAATATATTTAAATCGTATTAGTACATGTATGTATTAGTCTCATTTCATTGGTAGAGTATACTCAACAATTCACTAGTAAGTTAGAAATACTAGTACTTCTGTAGAACACAATCACGAAACTGCTCTGGTACTTTGTGAGTATGGAGTGTTAAGTACTACTGCAGAAAAGTCTTTTGTGAAACAGAAACTCTAGTATTTTTACCACTTACCAGAGAATTTACTTGTAATGTACAACACCATACCTTTGTGGAATAGGCCTCAGGAGAACAAAATTCCGTTTGCACAAAATTACATAACGCCATTTATCCGAACATCATCGAGTTCATTGCAACAACTGTTTGAGGATTGTAAATAGATTACAATAGAGCAGATAGATTTTTTTATTATCCAATTTAATAAAACCTACTTCACCCTAAGGTATATTGGGGTTATAGATGGCATCAAAATACATATTTTATAACCAATAAACAATAGTAAAATTATGATATAAAATTGTGGTCACAGTTACAATTCACATGAATTATGTAGAAGAATGCACCTTAATGAAAGAATGGATCCTGTTAAAGATTAAAGAGATGTTTGAGGAATAATCAATGCAAAAGATATACAAGAATGTCTAACCGTTTCAGAGTAAATAGAACAGATAGATTATATTAGACGTAGATTATATAATTTTAGATACATTAGATTAGATAAATTATATTAAAGTGATTCCGTTAGATAGATATTAGACAGCATAGATTGGACAGCGAGATTATATAAGTCAGATGAAATTTTGTCAAATTAGCTTAGGTCGATGGATAGATGGACGGACGGACAAAAAGATAGACAGACAGATATAGCCTACGTAACACAAATTATAAATATATTCTTTTTATGTTGCATTGATATTATAATTACATATTAGTGCATCATTTAGTAATTTAACGTATATATTATGTAGGTTTCCTTTCATGGCATATTTCGTTTTTCAATATTAGCTGGTGTTCAGCCAGCATCCTAATTCGTTGAATGACCACAATACGGGAACAAGGCTTTCGCTTTTGTCCCCTAGCTGTTTATTTCGTTTGATTATTTCAATTTATTAAAGACTGCGATTCCTTCCTTCTTCAGCCTATATGTTAGGATGGGGTTGGATTGACGTGATCATTAAGTTAAAAAGATTTCCTCATTAACGGATTTGGTGGTTCTGTAAAACATCTAGAAACTGTAGCGTTTCTTAAAGAAAATCTATAGATTCTATAGATTCTAGATACGAAGTCACCCCTGGCGTAAGCAACCCGCATCGCATATTCTTTGGTCGGTTTTCTTATTTTATTATGGAAAGTTATTGACCTTAGCAGAGCATGTTTGACGTGCAATATCTCCAGGTTCTACAGGCGTTTGGACATCCATGTTCTAGATGGTGTTCCAAGCAGTTTGTGCTCTGCGCGTCACCTATGAACGAAGTTGCGAACTGTAATAGGTACATACGCGATACTGCCATCTCGTATCGAGAGAGCAAACTAGTAGGAATTCTTGATCGAGAACAAAATCGTTCGGTGCTGCTGACGTCAGCTGCTGCTACCATGGCAATATCGGGAAACATCCATAAAAAAAAAAAAAATTATAACTGAGGCTGCTGTGAGAGATTATTTTCATGAATCATCACGAAATGCGAAGAGAAAAGAGTAACTCTCCAAGAGGCCGTGAAGGATTTTACGCCATCTTAAAACATAATGGGTTGTAAACGAGGGAGATATTTTCACATTATGGTGGCACTACTGAGATGAGAAATAGGTGAGGGGGATTATAACGCCATTTGAGAAGTTAGTAACCATATAAATTTCTGTATTTCTACACTACACTCACTCTATATTCAAATCTTAATTATGTCGCGCCTAAATTAAAAACGGTACCGGTATACAATGATAATAATCAATTTAATAACGGAAATGAAAGAATGCTGAATTATTTGCTGGTCTCGAATGAAGGTAAATTTAATTTTTTTATTATATATTTATATACTCGTATAATGAAATAAATTACTAATAAATCTAGTTACAGAATTCAAAACACTAATTGGAATAAAACATATTAATATGAGAGCTTTTATTTTCATCTCATCATTTTAGCGAAATAAATCAAAATCATTAAAATAAAATAAGTAAAATTACGCAAAAATTTACATATACAGTAACTTTAAATTAAACAACTAAATGAATAAATAAATAAATAAATAAATAAATAAATAAATAAATAATAGGACAAAGTAGCAGCTTCAATTATCTATCCATGAAACTTTCACACCATCAGAAAAATGACATTAACACAAAGATCTTCAAATCCCAAAAGATAAGAGAAATTATGAGAAGAAATTTCGCCCAGAAAACAAGAAAAAATACACCTGAAATTTTATAAAGCCTTGGAGGTTCCTGTGGTTACCTACGGTTACGAAAATTGGCCTTGAATAGAGTGGAAAGGGGAAAAATTGAGGCTGCTGAGATGAAATTCCTGAGGTCATTCACAGACTATACAATTTTGGGAACAAAAAGAAATATATTCATTAGAGATGAATTATTACAGAAGTTGAAGAGGGAGAAGTTATAGAATATTAGTTTAATAGAAAATACAGTTAAAATTAAGCAAACTGACATGAGCATTAAAGACAATGCTATCTGAATAAATGGCTAAAACTATCTACAAATGGACAATTAACAGTAGAAAGGTGTAAAGTGCCAAATTTATTCAAAGTATTTTATTAATAAATAACTTTTGATCTTGAATAATTTTAAGAATACATTTTCTAGAAATGAAATGAGAGTACTTACGACAACTTTTCACCAATCTTTATCAATAGTTTGATGATACTACTAAAATTAACACATTCAGAGACAAACTTGGCAATAAAATTTATGAAAGATAATACATTATGTTTCTATGCAAAGGCTGGTTCACAATAAACCGGAAACGAAAATCAGAACGAAAACGAAAACGATAAAAATGTTAAAATGTATACATTTAAATGTGACCATCCACAATTAACGAAAAGCTTGCCGGAGCCCGGGATCGGGAACGGAGAGTTGGCCAAGTTTCAACTTTGGCGTTCACGTTTCCGATCACAGCCCACTAGATTCATTCTATTGCCATCTAAAAGCTGTTTTGTCTTCGTATATTTTGTAACAAGAAGACCGTGACATAACCTATGCATTATTTTGTTTTGTGCTGTGCATTATGGAGCAAGTTTTATTTGATGAGATTCTAATATTGAAATGCTCACATTTACGATAAGCGGCGCGCCTCGTATAAAGATGAGGAAATGAAGGAGAATACATGGCTTTCAATAGCTGCATCTTTGAACACCGATCGGAAGTGAATCATATTTTATTACTGTATTCGTTGTATTACACACTACATATTCACGCTTCAATTCAATAACTACTGTTGTGTTCATTTTTGTTCTATTACAAATGTTTCGTCTCTATATTTTACGTTATGGTAGACTTACAATAGGTTGTGATAATAAAGATGCAGGGGCATATTTATAGTACCGTACCTAATGAAATGTTTCAGTTGAAATTTCGAAGTTGGTTAACCTGTGTTTATGTTAGCTGCCTTGTACTCATGAGAGAACGCCATTGGTCAATTATACATAAATAACATCACAATGCGTAATATCGACTTTACATACCGTTATTGACATACATATCTATATGCATAGTCGTCTACGTTCTTGGTTTATTGTAAATGAAAAATTTTCATATTCACGTCCTCTGCTTCTCGTTTTCATTCTGGTTCTCGTTCCCGGTTTATTGTGAACCAGCCTTAATTCATAGCCCTACATTACCTACGTATTATGTTTTAAGTAAGATTTACATACGTTGATCATCCTGTTTGTTGCAAACACCACGGGGTATATAATTAATCTATAATGCCTTTTGCCATAACTTCATTATTAACACGACAAATGAACAATGGCAGGAAGTCAAAACGAATGGCACATTGCACCATTTTTATGAGAGAGCCCTGGTAACTTTGCACCACTGCCATCTTTAGGTGATCTTAATAACAGTGGTCGTCAGCACTCGCTGAAATGTCCAATGGCTACGCGGTGCTGTCCCGTGTGCACCGTCGTACAACAGGGAGAGATAGAGAGCATACCCGCTAGCAGCTACGAGAGCACTATAATGCACAGCGTTTTCCGCGGGTAAGAGAGGCTAGCCCGAGCGTGCTTTGTGCTAACGACCTCTCCTCTACAACCCTCTGTGACCCTAAGGCTGTTGATACGTAATGCTCCTTGGCAATTTGCACCATTATAGTAAAATATCACATTTCTTTTTTATTTTGGCATTTAGCATCTTTCTACTGTTACGTATTTTTATTGTAAACTAAGAACAGGATTTCGATGTTGGAGCAAACCTTTAAGAAGATAGAACAGGGCGAATAGGTTTAAGTCATGATGATGATGATGTTGATGATGATGGTGGTGGTGGTGGTGGTGGTGGTGGTGGTGATCATGATGACGATAACAATGATGATGATGTAATTTGTATTATTAGAATAATAATTTTACTTTTTTCTATTAGCCTATGGTATTATTTTCATTTTGTACAGTGGCAACTCTTGTTATGTTTATATTTTCTCTAATGTGTTAGTATTTTGTTCTTTCATATTTTGTTAAATTTCACTGCTTGTGTTCTTTGTGACCTGGTAGAGTGTAAGAAAAGTCCTCTGCCAGTATAAATAAACAAATAAATAAACAAACAAAAACGAAGAAACGAATAAGTAAATAAATATATAAATAAATAATAAATAAAAAATAAGTACATAAATAATAATGATTTTTAACGGAAATCACATGTGCTATATTTATGCAATCCATCGCAACATTAACATAGCCTCAAATCACCTTCAGGAAGCCTTACACATCATATGCCCTTGGCTTGAAAATTGGCGCATCGCACTGAACTACAATAAATGCGAAGCGATGATATTTACTTTGTGTCGTCCTGCTAATCCTCCAGGCATAAATCTTTCAACCAACGTGATACCGTGGAAACCAAAGGATGAAGCTGCAAAATATCTTGGAGTGCACTTAGATCGCCGTCTGTCATGGAAACATCACATCAACAACAAACTTAAATTTGGTCTACTCAAGACTGACTAAATTATATCCGCTCCTCAACAAGAAATCATCTCTAAAGCTATAAAATTGCATGCTACTTTACACATCTCTATTACGACCTCTACTGCTTTATGCCTGTCCTGTCTGGGGAGGAGCTGCAATAAGTGAAATTAAACACATCCAGTCATTTCAAAATAAAATCCTACGAATTTCACTCAATTCTCCTTGGTTTGTCCGTAACAGCCAACTATACAGAGAAACTGGTATTGACACAATCAAACAGTTTATTCAGTCACAAGCTAAGAAGTTCTATAACAACCTAGAAAATGTTCCAGGCGCCATCCACTACTCTCTCGGAAGGAAGTCCACATTTCCCACCAGAATCAAGAGCCGACTTCCAATGGACCTCATATTATAATCAAAATTTATCATCACACCAACCAATGTAAACAATTATTTATTAACAATTATTTTTGTTCATTGAGGAGCCCAATCTAGACTGCCCTCAATTCAGTGTCATATATTGTACTTAGCCTATTTATAGTTTTTTTAGAAATGATCTGTATAGCGCTAAATGCGCTGATCGATCAATAAATTATTAAAAGAAAAAACATGTGCTATGAAGCTGATGAACAAGTAGGTCTACTCATATCTCGGGAAGATTTTAATTTCAGGACCCATGTTTATTATACAGTGTGTCCACAGAAACATTCCGGGGTTATAAACTGCTACAGCGTCGCTGTCAGTTGCCGGATTTATACGAAACAGGTATAAAGAGAAATACAAAAATTTTTGTACCTACCTCAAAGACACTCGCTGTGTGCTCCACGTGTCACCCTGCAGACATCAAGGCGATATTCACACTGAAAGGTCTTCATCATCCGCCATTAGTGTTAATAAATTTTCACAGAAAATACGTCGTTCTGCATGGTCACAGGTTTCAACTTATGCACTAATTGCAGTTTTTAGAAATGAAATCGCAGGCGAGAACGTAGGACTTTGGAAACGATGGATTTAGAAATGTTTAACTGCAGGCTAGCTCTACGCACAGACTTTCGAGGACTGTGTACAAACGCCTCCCCCACCTGTTCTACAGTTTCCGCATGACAGGCCGTTTCCTTAAATGGCCTTTCCTTTTATCACATGCGCATCCATGCTCTACAAAATCTCTATACCACTTCAGAATCGTTTTGTCGGTAGATGCCTCATGATGAAAATTCCGTCTGAACGCACGGTGTACTCTTACTACACTCCGAGTACTATGGTATTCCAATATAAACTAACTACGTTCCTGTGGATTCGCCATAACCTAAATAACCATCTAAATGCTGCAGAATTCACACACTTGAAAATTTAACATTCAGATCATTAGACACAATTTGCTTATATCCAACAATGCCTTAATGACAAGCGAAATAGCAGAAACGGCGTTTTTTTTCTTCTACTTGTGCTGCCATCTGTTGTTTCGGTTAACAATTATCAATTACGCATTCTCTGAAATTGTTTGAGCTGTTCTTTCTAATGACAGCGGTATGAATTTCGTAAAACACATAGTGACAAAATTATAGCAGTTTATAACCCTGGAATGTTTTTGCGGACACACTGTACTTTGTATTCTTGTTTTGATGAATACTACCACCTTCCAAAATAATCCTAACGCCCTGTATATTATAACAGAACAGATTATCTAGGAAACTCATGAAATTATGTTCAAATAATAATAATAATAATAATAATAATAATAATAATAATAATAATGGTTTATTTTAACTGGCAGAGTTAAGGCCATTTGGCCTTCTCTTCCACTCAACCAGTATGATAGAAAATTACTACAATGCTGTAAATATAACATAATTAATACAATACAATACAATTCAAAGCAATACAAGACAATATAATACATAATTAATATAATACAATGACAATTCTTTTCATCTTCACGACACCAATAAAATGATAATAATAATAATAATAATAATAATAATAATAATAATAATAATAATAATAATAATAGTCATACCTAAATTAAATTAAATTATTAAACTCGATCACAATTATAACTTCAATTTGACTGCGCCTGTAAGAAATCGTTTAGCCTTTTCTTGAAAGTGGTTATTGTATGGCAGCCCCTAATCTTCTGAGGTAGAGAATTCCATTCACGGGGGACTGAGACAGTAAAAGAGGATGAATAGTGGGATGTTCTATGGGCAGGAATTGCTAGGATTTGGCTCTCCTGTGACCTGGTGTTTAGATTGTGATTGGAGGATAAGTAGTTAAACCGGGAACGAAGATAATTTGGAGTAGAAGTGTGGAGAACTCGAAAAAGAAGAGAGAGCGAATGAAGTGTTCTACGGTTACTAATTTGCAGCCTGGATAAAGATTTGAACGAGGGTGTAATGCAGGTATTGTCAAAATTGTGAAAGCGCCGATTACACGGATGATGCTGCACTGCATAACACACACAGTGTACGGACTGGGCTCCGCAACTACATTGCAGCACCGCCAGTGGCATCGCTCTCATATTCTAACAAATACGGATAATAAACTGAATTTGAAAAAGGAAGGAGTAGCCTATACACTGTAATATTCAGTTATTACATGATTATTTTATTATGTTTAATAGGTTATGATATTATTATATGATATGTAGTGTTATTTTCATATTCCACCACACATTGCGGTCTATTCAACATGTGCATTCTTTTCTGCAAGTAATCGGAAATCTATTTCCAACGAATTTACTGCAATGCGCAGCTGGCTCAAAAGATGCTCATCTGTTGATAGGGATCTATGTTTCGATTTAGCAACCTTCATTCTCGAAAATAATTTTATTGTTCGCACATATACTGTATGTCGAGGCGAAGGTAGCTAACATAGTGGCAGCGAATAAGCTGATCTCGGGATATTTCCTTTTGTTCATTTTTTAACACTTCTATTCTTGTCAAATCATATTCTCTGCATTTAGTTCTGAATTCTACGTTACTTTGCAAATCAATTAACGCATCCTGGAACTGCACTCTCACGGACTGTACATTTACTATGAAAGGATCGACAAAAAGATTAATATCACTCTCCATACATCTAAAACCACTAAATGTATGTTCTGTGAATTCACATTTCAGCTGTTCCAGTACGAAGATACAATTAACTATATTTTATTCAGGCACTAATTCTTCGACTTTCTTCAATGTTTGGCCTTTTATGAAGTGCTTTCAATTCTTGAAATTGTAGTGCACGTTGCACCCCTGAAAAATTATTTTATCATAACATGTATTTCTTTTGGAATAAAATCAAATAATAATAATAATAATAATAATAATAATAATAATAATAATAATAATAATAATAATAATAATAATAATGTTGGTATATGAATACATATTACAGAAAACAGCTTCCCTGTTACTTCGACATGTTCTGTGTAACAGAGCCTATAATGCCATTTTATGTTGCCGTAGTATTCCTGACACTACCTTACAACATAGTAAACAGTTCACGTTTTCACCGAACGCACAACAAAAATTGTCTTCCTCCCAGACTGTTCGGAATGATCATTTTCTTACAGAAGCTTTTGACTGTGTCATTATCCTGCGATGTTCGTACGTTTACTAAGTACTTGACTGCCTTCTGCAGTCATCCGTCGAGCTTCGAACGAGGAACAGCACGCTCTACATTCGAAGGTTGTGATTACAGAACGCAATCGCGTGTCAGAGAATGAGCATACCTGATGTAATGAATAATGACCCCAGACAGAATATCACGAACATTCCTGAATTATAGACCTAACGGACATATTAAAGTGTGGACCACCTGCTCTTGAAATGACAAGATTTACTAAATCTTGCCTTCATGTGGGAAAGGTCTGCAGGCATAACTGCATGAATTAGAAGAAGAGTAATTTATATTTAATAATAATGTATGTTATTGGAGTAAGAGACATATATTATAACACGCTAATATGTTTTCGCGGGATATCAGCCGAGTTAAGATTTTGGAATGCTCCAAGCTTTCGACTGCTATCTCTGCAGCCATGTTCAGGGAAGTGATGTCCGAACAGAAAGTCGAAAGGTTATATAGATGTTAGGCTCTCAGGTGAAACGGGATTGGTTGGCGGATCGGCCAATCCGGGGCCGGGAATTGTCATCGCTCGTAAGCTCCGCCCCTCCCGGGATTCCTGCGTGAAGTTTGGCGGGCGGCGAGCCCTGTTCCGCCGGTTGGAATCGGTTGCCGTCCTCGGTCCGTGATCTTCATGACCTTGATTGTAAGAGGGCCTGAGTTGGTCTAAGGCCGGTGTCCATGCCTGACTGAGCTGGAGTCCACTGTCTCTGTTAAAGTTGTTTTTCTCCAGCTTGATCTCTATGGCCTCCTTGATTGTACGATCCCAGTAGTGGCTTGATTTGTTAATGACCTTGGTGTGGTCAAACAGTATTTTATGCTCCTTTTCTATGCCGCCAAACTTCACGCAGGAATCCCGGGAGGGGCGGAGCTTACGAGCGATGACAATTCCCGGCCCCGGATTGGCCGATCCGCCAACCAATCCCGTTTCACCTGAGAGCCTAACATCTATATAACCTTTCGACTTTCTGTTCGGACATCACTTCCCTGAAGATGGCTGCAGAGATAGCAGTCGAAAGCTTGGAGCATTCCAAAATCTTAACTCGGCTGATATCCCGCGAAAACATATTAGCGAACCAACGCCGAGAAAGCCTCAAATCATACATATATTATAACAGATAGATTATCATACAATTATGAAATAAAAGCTAGAAATGAAATAGGAATATTAGAAAAAATGATACTAAACAGTCGATTTATAAAGCATTAAACTCAGGAGATCCACTAGGGGATCGAACCTCAATCCTTCAGTTAATAAAGCATTAGTTAATCAATTCAGTTTACAGCTGTATTCGTCAAACCACACATTTCAGTCCAGAAATTTCTGCACTACAGAGAAACAGCACAGACTGTGTAACTAAGTTAGGGGCTATTTTCATTCCAGTTACTGTATTTAACTCGCAGAGCAGATTTAATTACGAACCCGTTATGGATGACGAGGGAGCCACCGCCAATGCTTAGCAAAGATAAAGACGTTACGCGAAACTTCCAATTTCATGGTAATGTAATTACGTCAGTTTTAACGCTATTTTCATAACGCCTACATTACGTCACTGCTTGACAAACTAATCCCACTTTAACAGTGATTTCAAAGTCACAGTTCAGGTGTTATAAAATTGAAAGGTATCGCAGAACAATGCAGTAAATTCATGCGTTGCGTAATGAGTACAGTTTTTAAAATTTTAAACATCTGATATGCAGTTATATACCATTTTATTTTCATATAATATAAGAATTACGTAACACAAAGTAGACTAATCTATACTAATAATAAATCTGTAGCCGAAATTTTTCTGGTAATTTTCTATTTTCCAAAAATAATTGGTCCTAACATATATAATTAACCACCCTGAAACCGAAAATCGCTTTTTTGAAATTTTTGTTTGTATGTCTATCTGTCTGTCTGTATGTTTGTTACCTTTTCACGCGATAATGGATGAACGGATTTCGATGAAAATTGGAATATAAATTATGTTCGTTATAACTTAGATTTTAGGCTATATGGCATTCAAAATACATTATTTAAAAGGGGGGTTATAAGGAGGCCTGAATTAAATAAATCGAAACATCTCGCTTATTATTGATTTTTGTGAAAAATGTTACATAACAAAAGTTTCTTTAAAATTAATTTTCGATAAGTTTTATGCCTTGAAAATTTTTGATAGCACTGATATTTAATGAGATAAATGAGTTTAAAAATTAAAATAACTGCCATCTAAGGCCGTGTAATGAATTAAAAAACAAATGACTTCGTCTATAAGGGGCCTTGGACAGCAACAATCGAAAGCTATGGAAGATAGCCTACAGAGAATGTTTCTGAGTTTGTATGAAGTAATATCGGAAGCTAAATTAACCGATTTGTATAATTAATTATTATTTCACCATTGGAAAGTGTAGTTTCTCTAGATGGACATAATGCTATAATGTTATTACAGTAACTTCTGATATAATATAATATAATATAATATAATATAATATAATATAATATGTAATATTATATAATATAATTTAAGTTATTTGAAGGGTTCAGAACCGTAGTGGGCCAAGCGCCATTTACTGAATACGTAGAAAACAAGGGTTAAAATTAAGTTATTACCATAATTCAATGGAAACCTATAACAAGTAAAATAAAATATACACATTAAATCTAAATGATGTCAATGTTCATTAAACTATGTTTGCATGTAATAAAAATTAAGAGACATGTTAAAGGAATTGTCATTGCACCAAATGAGTGTCTCTGGACCAAAATGATCGCATTTTAATTATTTGGATGCAATTTAAATTAAGTAACATATTAAACGATTTATCCTTCTATCAAACACGAATGTTCCCTGGATCAAATGTCCTATTTTAAGTATCTAATTATGTTATATTTATTTCTAACGGGTGCAGCGGAGCGCACGGGTACGGCTAGTAAATTATAAAGTAACTTCTAGATATTAGCGAAAACACGGGAATTTTACTTGAAGCAAGTAATGTAACAGGTTTGGATGTAAATCCATAAAAAACGAAGTATATGATAATGTCTCGTGATTAGAACACAGTATGAAATGGAAATAAAAAAAAATGAAAATTTATTCTTTGAAAAGATGGAATAATTCAAATACAATGGAACAATAGCAACCAATAATAAATGGCACTCGAGAGAAATTAAACACAGAATAAGTATGGGAAATGCCGGCTATTATTAGGTTGAGAACATTTTTTACTCAATCTGCTTTAAAAAAAAAGACTGAAAGTTAGAATTTAGGAAACAATTATATTTATGAAACACAAAAGTTGGAGATTTATCCTTCGAAGAGGTTGAAAAATTCAAATATCTTGGAGCAACTGTAACAAATATAAATGACACTCGGGAGGAAAGTAAACGCAGAATAAATATGGAAAATGCCTGTTATTATTTGGTTGAGAAGCTTTTGTCATCAGTCTGTTGTCAAAAACTCTGAAAGTTAGAATTTATAAAATAGTTATATTACCGGTTGTTCTGTATGGTTATGAAACTTGGATTCTCATTTTGAGAGAGGAACAGAGATTAAGTGTGTTAGAGAAGAAGGTTCTTAGGAAAATATCTGGGGCTAAGAGGGAGGAAGTTACACGAGAATGGAGAAAGTTACACAACACAGAACTGCACACATTGTTTTCATTTGACATAATTAGGAACATAAAATCCAGACGTTTGAGATGTGCAGCACTCTAGCCTGTACTATAAAAATTCAACATGTCATTAATTTTCATAAGAAATACCTGAACTAAATTGATTTTAAAGTAATAAGGACAATTAGAGAAAATTTCATATGGGCCTGCAAAAAATCAGTATGGCTGTTGCTACTCAACACGTCACCTCTAACTTCTTTTAAGCATGATACAAAGTACAAGTTTTGAAGAAAACATGATCATTACAAAGTTGTTAGAAACGACAAACTCAATTCTTTGAACATCTATCTTTCCCAGAAGTTTTTAATCAGGTTGTGAAACTTTATACGAATCCTCGGTCCGTTTTAATGAGTTTTGAAAAACTTTTGAATTAAAATCCCCGACCAACGTCTTTATATATAACAAAAATCATGTAACATGAAATTATTTACAACATCTGTAATGTCAATCCAGAAAAGCGTAGAGATTCACAAAATTATTTCAATGCATCAAACTCCTGTGAGTGAAGAGACATTGCATTTAAGTTTGAACTAATACCCCATCGCTTCTGAGGTACGGTCGCGGAACCAAGACATTCAATTACGCAAATCAATGCCTCTCCTCTCTTCGAAATAGAATTTAGCTCACGGACTCCCACTGGAGCACATAATGTCTTTCGCAAATATCGCATCTTTTCAACAGACGCAGAAAACTAAAGGGCAAAGGTTTCTCGAAAGAAAAGTGCAGCACAGATTTAAAAAAAATGTTTATGAAGTCTTTAATATCCAGTACATATAGACAATTAGTAGTCGTAGGGATAGTTGTACAGTATTATTATTTAAGGAAGACAAAGATGTAATTAAAACAAGGAAGTATAAACTCCTATCCGCGAGAAATATGCAACAGTGATGAAATCAGAATCCTTCATATGTCTGAGGCCTTTGAACAATGGTCCTCCGTTACTCACATTGTGGATCTTCCAAACAGTCCAGAGTCTCAAAAATGCTGGGATCTTGTTCTTGCTTCCAAAACTTTTGACAGCCTTTTTGCGTCTTCCTCCTCAGATTTTGACAGAGCCCGTTTTCTTGCTTTACGAGAAAAAGAATCAGGATGCTGGCTTCAAGCAGTACCTTCTTCCAACATAGGCACCTTAATGGATAATACGTCCTTTAAGATTGCTATTGCAATAAGGCTTGGCATTAAAATTTGTTTTCCACACAAATGTATTTGTGGTGCAGATGTCGATTCTTCTGGCCTCCATTGATTAAGTTGCCTCAAAAATTCTGAACGATTTTCCAGACACATCATGATTAACGACATCATTAAAAGGGCCCTAATTCCCGCTGGTTTTCCTACCATCCTAGAACCCAATGGCATAAATCGTTCCGATGGCTTAACTTTTAACACCATGGTCCAAAGGCAAATCACTTTTATGGGATGCCAATTGTTATAACACCTTTGCTTCTTCTTATTTGCCCAAAACTTCCAAACTCGCTGGGTCAGCCGCTGCATCTGCTGTGACAATTAAACGCAATAAGTATCTCGATCTTCTGGATTGATATAATTTTGTCGTTTTCACCGTAGAATCTATGGATCCATGGTGTTCCGAGGCGAAGTTGTTAACTTCTGATATCGGCAAGTATTTATCAGCACTTAACGGCGACACTCGCTCTACGGCCTTCCTCCGCCAAAGATTTAGTATTGCCATTCAACGAGGGAACGCTATAAGTGTTATGGGGACTTTTCCAGAATCTAAATCGTTGGAAGAAATATTTTATTTCGTGTAGAGCTGTAGACACTTTTTCGCATCCTTTAGTTTTGTTGCTAATTTCTAGTTTGTCCCTTACTCAATTGTTTAATTTAATTTCAAAATTGAATTAAAGTTTATTTTGCAACTCAAATGATGTACAAGAAAATACAAATATTACAAATTAATCGCAAAGGAAAACAAAACAACTAATGAAGCTAAGGAATTTATTCCCTAAAAATTATGATTATCATTTTAGATTCCTCAGTAACTTAGGAAAAGAACGTAAACATCAAAAGTAAGTAGAATATACATGGTTGATGTGAAATGGCTGTACAGATTGATGGGGGCAATAGAATTCATGTGTAGCGAGGGCTATGAGGTTGCTGTCGAAGGCCTCTGGCCCGAGGGTGCAAGTAACCCGAAAGTTAAAAATGAAATTTCGCCAAAGGTTCATACATTATTTTGTGGTGAACTAGTCCGTAATTAAATAAATTAAAACGTTTCTATAACAGTTTTAAGTCAGAAATTCGCTTTGCGTTTGTATGCTTGTTTAGAGTGTTTTGTTTTGGTATCTGCGGACTGTGTATACTAGAAAAAAAAAAAGAATAAGTAAAATAAAAATTATTAGTTGAGGGAGGCCATGCATGATGCTATTATTTCTTTGTTGTTAAGTTACCAGTCTCTGAATGTAATAAACAATGTTCTGTCACAGTCTAGTATATACAGTCACGATGCTTGAGTTGCGAGGGTACTAGAAACAATACACTGTGCCGGTACTATTTCGCATTGTCTGTAATCAGGCGATAGTAGCGATTCTAGTGGTTAGCAACTATCTATGAATGCATATTCCCCACGTATTGAGCTTCGTAACTGTACATATTAGACTGTGGTACTGTTATGTTGGAAATGATGTCGGTATCTGTTAAAACCGAAATTCTTTTTGGAGTTGTTGTTAAAACCAAAAAAGATGAAGATAGGTTGTTGCCAATTAAATAAATATGTAAACAAACGACATTTTTGTCCTATGGCCTATAGGCCTAATAGTGTATTACGATACAATGTTAGGAATTACTTTTCACAAAATCGAGGAAAAATTAAAAAAACGAGAAAAGTGAGTTTTTCAACTTCCGAGATTTTGTAATGCACTTCACAAACGTATATTGTAGGCCTACAATATTTTTTGCACGATAGTATGTTTTGAAAATAATATCCTTGTCATCTTTTCAACAATGGCAGAGAATTCACGTGTATTTCCTATTTCTTACACTAATGGACTATATTCCTGGACAAGTATACGTTCTATTAGAAATAGAGGTGCACGGAAACAGATTCAGTAGAATTATCAGCACTTGAATAATCAGTTACCAGCACTCTTCGAAGCTAGCAAATCAAGCTACAAAACGAGCATTGTGTGTTGTGAGAAACGATCAGGGCTGCCATTGCCAGCCGTTCGCCTCCTAATTTGATAATGTCATTGCATTTCACTTTGGTTCAGCACACAGACTCTCCTCTCCTTCGTTTCAATCCTTGTAATAGTTGTAAATTATAATCTGGTGTGTCGTATGGCACATTCTTTGTCGAAGTATTATACCTGCGTTAAGAGGTTAAGTAACATAGTAGACTACAGCTTTGGTTCTTCATTCTTCTTATAGCAACTGCTTTAAGAAATACGTCTTGGATAGTAGAAGAGGAAGTTTTTTTTGTCTTGCTACTAATGGCTCCTCTAGACGTATTGACATCATAGCGTATTCCCAGACTACCAAGAAAGGTTATATAATTGATCCTACCATAAGGATTGAAACGGGGAGTAGCCAGCCGGAGGATGTCAATAAAGAAAAGATCAACATTTATCTGCCAACAGTTGATTACTTCAAAGCAAAATACCAGCTTGAAGACATTGAGGTGATTGGTCTTCTTATTGGAGCTCGTGGTGTGATTCCCAAGTTCTTTGAAAGCTTCAGGAAGACTTTTGAACTACCACAGACACTTACTATTAACATCATAACTTCAGTTTTGAAACGCTCTTGCCAAATTCTGAGTCATCATATTCACTCTGTTTAATTTTTTTTTCTTCACTTTATAATTCATATATGTTTATTTTAATTTTCTTTCTACAAAATTTACGTAAACATTTAATATTGTAAAATTCATGTAGGAGAGTATACTGAGTCCTTCTGGGCTACCTCCAATGGGAGGCAGTTATTATCTTATCTTATTTTGTTTATTCATACAGACGGAGGCTTCCCGTGAAATTTTAAACTATCTCACCACCTCCACTTCGAGGTGGGGCTACTGTGTAAGACATTTCAGAACTAAGTTGACAAAAAAAAATAACAATTATACAGGCTGAACAGTAAGTATCTAATGTCATTAATTTCAAGTGGTTATTCTTTTATTTGAAACATTTCAGTCAATTTGAGAGAGCAATGTATTACGATCACAAATTATATTTGAAATAATTTAGTTTTGTCCTTTACAAGACGCAGAAATTTGATCAGAACAAATGAACATTTTAAAATTTCTTTACAGAACGAAACTTACATTTGTCCGGATCAAATTTCTGCACATTCAAAGGATAAAACTATTTTTTTCAGTACTTTATTATCATAATATACTGGACTCAGCATATTGAGAATTCAATCAATGGCTTTCCCAAAACACGTACGTAATGAAATAGTTCATACAAAACAATTTTATTCTCGAAAAGGAAGCAGAAACGGGCAAAATTTATTATATTTTTGTTAGAATTATCTCAAAGAATAACCTCCTGAGATGAATGACATTACCAGACTTCGGTCCTGGGCACAGAAACGCATGAAGTTCAGAACGCAGGGTGGATAGTTTTGTGTTGGTCGAGTGGACTGGGAGATGGAGAGCACCGTTACTTCGTGTCTCAACATGTAAACAGTCCGTCATATTACGGCACAAAATATATTTCACCCTGTACAGATGCAGGATATACAGTACATTCCTAGAGTAGACAATAAATATCTACCATTAAAGTATTAACGTGAGTTGTAACCTTCAATCAGGTGTCCCTACGCCGAAGCCTGTTTACTCTGTGTCCCTAGGTCGAAGCCTGGACATTACTAACGGTTCCATGTTTAGAAAATGTACAGTAGTAGCAAAAAAACCGGACCGACCCTTGTAGCTGATTTCAGAGTCACAGACTCAAATTTTGCTAGTCACAAAGCAAATCCATCTTATATAATTAATAATTGTAACAATGAAATTTATTGCATTTGTTCGATTCTTACCGTCTTTTGTTTCCTTCAGTGCCTCAAACTTACAGACGAAAAAACTTTGAGAATTTTATTTTCATCTGGCATCAATATTACATTTCTACCTCTATTCGGCAAAGATAACTGCGTATTTTTACATTAAATAGCAGTACATACCTCTGGCTCCACTATCCATATTGAAATTACCACAGTTTGACACAATACACAGCACAGGATTCTTTTGTATCAGCCACAAGGGTCGGTCTGTTTTTTTTTTTTTTTTTTTTTTTTGCTACTACTGTATATTTTAACCTTGACTGTAACTTGTATATTTTTAGATTAATATTTATTGACATATATTGCTTACTGTAATCTTGATTTCCTTCTCCAAACATGGACAGTAGGCCTATGTCATATAATTAACCCTAATATACATGTAATTATTTTCGTGTTATTTGTGTATTTAAATTTTTTTTTACTTTAGTAGGTTATTTTACGACGCTTTATCAACATCTTAGGTTATTTAGCGTCTGAATGAGATGAAGGTGATAATGCCGGTGAAAATGAGTCCGGGGTCCAGAACCCGAAGTTACCCACCATTTGCTCACATTGTGTTGAGGAAAACCCCCGGAAAAACCTCAACCAGACAACTTTCCCCGAACGGGAATCGAACCCGGGCCACCTGGTTTCGCGGCTAGACGCGCTAACCGTTACTCCACAGGTGTGGAGTAAATTTTTAATCTGTTTTTTATGATCTAACTTTAAGACTTGAAGATGCTCAAAGTATAATAAAGACGTTTGTCAACATAAATAAGTTAGAATAAAATATTTTGAAGTAGATAAGCCACAGACGGAAATATTTACATAAAATTTATTATCTGGCTTATCGAAACCATAATGTCTATATAAATTCCTGATTAAGTTTAAAGCGCAATTTCACTAATTAATTGAAAGGTCAAAGGGTACAGCTACAGCAATATAACTGTAAATATAGCGTGGTAATCGATCAGGCCGAGTTGTACTATCGATACTTGGCGCGGCAAACTAGCGCGCATTATCGGATACAATAGAGAACCTCAGTTATTTTATTAGGCCTACCTTTCGTAATAAAGTAATGACGAAACTATGCCATAGCTGTGTAACAGTTATATGTAGTCATTATTAGTAATAAAATTACACACGACTTATAAACGAGTTCTTCATTGCTCAAGTTTTCGGCCTGTGTAGCGTAATCGGTATAGCGCTGGCCTTCTGTGGTCAAGGTTGCGGGTTCGATCCTGGCCCAGGTCGTCTGCTTAAATGCGACAGGCTCATGTCAGTAGATTTACTGGCATGTAAAAGAACTTCTGCGCGACAAAATTCCGGCGCAGAAGCGACGCTGATATAACCTCGGCAGTTGCGAGCGTCGTTAAATAAACCATAATTTAGATTTTTTTGTTTAAGTATGAGACAGTTGAACGTGTGTATAAGAGTTTTTATTGGTGAGACCGTAAGTGTTTACTGAATTTCCTTTCATAACACGTTTGTCTCATTACCGGAAAATCTGTGTGTCCAACGGGAAGTCCCTATCGAACAGCGGCACCCTCGTCTCTCTTCACTGCGCATGCGCGGTCTGTTTACAAGGAAGTCCACTATGTGACAAGGTTAGTGGGTTAGTTGAGGGGATATCTAAGTGACGTGAAGCCGAAGATCTTAAATCTTACAGCGTATTCCGAATCTCACCGGTCCGGTGGCATCAATGACGTCACGTTGCAGCGAAATAAGGAACAAAACTGCTGGAAGGATCTATGGCTGTCATGGCGACTGTACAAGTTGTTGTCTGTGCTACGCTAGCAAAATTTTGCAAAATTTTCGTACTGCCATCTCGTTCAAAGAAAAGATAGCATAAACAATTTATTTCTTGAACCGGTAGTAATAACTGGTCCGTTGACATGTTCGCTCATAAGCCATTAACATATTGTTTTTACGTTGTGCTCATTACAAACAATACAGCAGAACACACCGCCATGACACAACAGTGCACGATGTCATTCGTCTGCTAATTCCCGCCCTATATAAGAACCAATCAGATTCACTGATGGCGGCTGATGGAGACTGCCACCTCCTCTGCAAGTTGATGGCACCGGTGCGACACCCGTGGAGCATCAATGACGTCATCGGTGAATTCGGAACACGGTGATGCCATCGGATTGCTCAACAGTGAGATTCGGAATACGCTCATACCTGCACAAACAGCGCTCAACGAGCGCGCGCGCTCCTTCGGAGCGGGAGAGCCGTGTTTACTGCTCGCCGAAACGGAGAGGAAGATACGTCAGAATGACATAGACTTGCTATGGGTAGAGGAGGGGGAAACGACCACTCAGGTATCTAGTGGAGTGCAGTGTGTAGGCCAATTCTCAGTAACTGTTTCACGTTGCTTCCCTGCTGCTACAGTACGGTATGGGGGAATCTAAAAGACGGAACATAACATTTAACATTCAACGATTTACAGCTCGAACTTATTGATCTTCAATGTGACTTAAGGGCTAAAGATCGTTTGAATAATACTACTAGCCTGGTTGAGTTGTATAAGACTAAACATTAGCAATAATATCCACGACTACACAGGCTGGCAGTGAAAATGATTGCTATGTTTGGCTCAACATTTATATTTGTGAGCAACTGTTTTCTGTAATCAACTTTAATAAAGGCAGGCATCGAACATCTGTAACTGATGTTTCATTACGATCAGTAGGCTACTGTTCCTTTCAGCTGCCAACAGCATAAAATCTCGTTTTGATGTACTGATAAATAAAAATATAACAAAATGATATTCTACATTTAAGTAGCTATAGAATTTCTATTATTTCTGTAAAATAAATATTTCTTTATTAATTAATAATAGTCCAAGATAGTTCTGCAAACACTGAACGGGAATTCATTTCATAAACACTCGTAATAGTACTTTCTTTTGTGTACATTTTGTACGAGATCACCCCTTCTTCCAGTCCACCCTTATACACAGCGCAACTAATATCTGCCTCCGCTCGTGAGCTGTGAGCAGGCTCGGAGAGCGCAAACCTTGTGCAGGCCTGTCTTAAATCATTAAAATATTTTCACATATTCCTCGGCCTCACGTCACTTAGATAATACCCTCAACTAACCCACTAATCTTGTCACATACCTTGTAAAAGACCGCGCATGCGCAGTGAAGAGAGCCGAGGGTGAGACTTATTCACTCGTGTGTCGCTAATCTATAGGTACTTCCGTTTGGAAACGAAAATCTGCACAAAACGAAAGTTTCATAACCCTTAAATTGGCAAAACTTTATTTCTCACACTAGTTTATTGAACCTAGTCGGACTGTAAAGAAAACAACTATTGCAATGTAGCCTACATATTTGTATATGTTGTACAATATTATAGTATTGTGAAATTTTAATTTGTGCGAGATCGTGCGTATTTGCTTGTTTTCCGCACAGAACCAATACGTGGTAAGTGTGAAATACCACATTCAGTATTCCCAACGTAACACACATATAACAATTTTCCTCTTCTTACCGCTTAAGCGCGACATTCATTTTACTGCTTTAGGCTTTTAACATATTATTTTTAGAGACATTTAACATAGTAATAATTATAAATTGGAAACTTACCACTGCAATTTCACCTAAATCGCAATGTTAATTATTGTTTTAAATATTTGCAAAAATTAAGTAAAGTCTACTACTCCACGAAACTTATTGCATTCCTGATACAAGTAACATTAAGGAAGCCGTGGAAAAATCAACAAGATTCCAGATGCCGATGTTATTACTGCAATATGTTATATAAATAATATTTTTAAAATATTAAAATGAAAAATAAATCATTACATAACCTTACCGTTTGTTTTAAGTTCGCATTTATAGACTGGGGGAAAAAAAAGACAGACGTATATCACGGCCTGCTGGAGTATAGTAAACACAGAAAACATTTTATAGCAACAATGTTGAAGAAAGATATGTTGGTTTTCCGAAGTTGCCGTCATTAAACAGAAACTAACATGGAGATTTCTTTGCAAATAATTAGAAATTCGTCTTTCAGGTATGTAATAAACGATCTTCGCACAAAATAATGTACGATACACGAGCGGTATTTTGTTTCCATGTTCTCGGAAATTAAAAAAGCTCAACTACGTTTCGCTTTTTCAATCTTTTCCTCGACCATGAAAACGTCAACATACCGCTCTTGTAACGTATATTACTATTCTATTGTTCTATTAAAACTATATCATATAGCCTATTAACCTGTTGTATCCTATAGGATACTTTGTCAATTTAAGGGATATCACGTAAATACTCTTATGCCTCTTGATCTCAAAGGCAACCATAAGGTCGGCCTTCTTTTCACTACTGACGCGCCTAATATAACATAAGATAGATAAATTGCATTATGTTTTCAATTGTAATAAAATCGAAAAGACAATAATCGCCCGCTTAGCACACACTCCGCTTTTGGCATCAATTTTATATGTGTGATTAGTTATCAACACCGACAATGAACAAGCACTTTAACTGATTAGAGGAAATATTTTAGTTTAGGCCTACACAGGATTTAAAGTGTAATTGCTTTCTCTGAATTAACTGTTCCCATAGAGAGTAATGTCTGAAACTAAATCTTCAAATGCAAATAACTTCAGAAATCATTTCCGAGGCCGGAAATAAAATATTCTCTACTGAGAAAGGGAGAGAGATTTTACTTCCTAACATGTTCGAAATGAAAATGTCTGCAAGTAAGAAGATTAACAATGTATCAGCGATTTCATACATTTATATGGACGTATTTATGCACAGGTTCATGGAAAAATTAAATTTCATTAGGCCTACGTATAAATTAATTTCGAATCGTATGTACTATTAACATTACTACTCCTCTTCCAGTCAAATTAAAAGATAAAATAATCCCTTTTGCTTTCTGTGTTAAAAACCTTGGAGTTTACTTCGATACGCATTTAAACTGGAATAATCAAGTGGCTCATATTATCAAAAAAGTGCTTTCCATACTATGTTCCTTAAACAGCATTCAAAAATTTCTCCCGTTATCAGTAAAAAAAAAAAAAAACTAGTGGAAACACTAGTAATGTTGCACTTTGATTATTGTGATTTTCTACTGACTGACCTCAATTTCAACCAGTCGCAAAGAAGGTTACCTAATCAGCGAACTTTTGTAGCAGTTTCTCAACTATTATTAGAAATTGGGAGTCTCTTACCTCGTTTCGAAAATCACAAAACCAGAAATTTCTTTTAAAATGATACTGCTTTACGGAAGCGGGAGAGATTAAAATTTTGCGTTAGAAAAAAGTTCGTGTCATTTTCTGCAGTACCAGTAAACCATTATTGTTTATTTTTTAGACGTACAATTAAAAATAGAGCAATATTTTTAAATAAAATGTAAATTTAACTTAATGTTCTTTTAATGAGATAGAAAATCTGTATTTGCTGTTCGTTTTATGTAAACAACAGTTGTCCTGGTTTGCCTCTGCATTAGAACAGAGCATCTATTCTGTACCGGTATGTCTGTACCCGCTTGAGCTGTACTGTGTACTTGTAAACCCCCTCCTCCACATCCAGCAACGTTGCCAAACACTTAATATAAAAAATTTTAACAATTAGTTAAATATTGCAATTAGAAAAAAAATATGAGGACATTTTTTCTTCCTTATGACATGAATGTGCGTCAGATACGTGTGCAACATCCGACGATATGATCACATATCACCGTCATTCGCAAGTCTTTCGTGGCACCGACTTAAAGAACGTAGAACTTTACACTCTTTGTCTTTACTCTTTCGAATTCTGCACACTTCAACACAAAATTACCTTTCGTCTCGTTTCTCTTATCTATACTCTAACCACGACGTAAATACCAGATCACTTATCTGGTGGCACGCTAAGTATACCTCTTCATAGAACATCTCGTAATTCATCATCTTTTACAGTATCCACCTCGCGACAATGGAATTCCCTGTCACAAAATATAAGGGGTGCAAGACAATAAACACTTTTAAAAACAGCTTAAAAGATAACCTTCTTAGCATTTCACTCCAATCATACTGACTTAAACTATCACTGTCTACATTGTTACTCCTTCCTTTAAACATCATCCTGATAGTGCTGTATTTTCAAAATTGTCTCATAATAATCTCTTTTCATTATCTAACATTATTTGAAACATATTAACATTCTATGTATTTTAGCCTAATTCTGCTACGTTGTTTGTATTTCAGTGTTTAATTAATAGTTCACAGTATTTTGTTGTTTAATTCGTAAATAACTCTTGTATACACGTAGCTCTTATCTAAATCAAAATGTTGAATTCTTTGTAAGTTCATACATATGTATGTATACTTTTTGCTGGTTGAGTGGAAGAGAAGGCATTACGGCCTTAACTCTGCCAGCTAAAATAAATCATTATTATTATTATTATTATTATTATCATCATCATCATCATCATCATCATTATGAATATAATCAGTTAAGATAATGACACTAACACCTCTTACACTCTGTAGAGCCTAAAACACTCTTTTCGCCTATTACGTCATTTTTATTTATAAACAGCAAACACTATTACTCAATAACGATATCATTCTAGGGTTAAAACGTTTGTCACAGAATTTTGTTTCACAAAGGTCGAATCGTACCCTGCATACAAAAAAAAAAACCGTTCATAACTTTCAGCATTTATTCCCACAATGCATTTCTTTCAGTCAGAAAGGTTAGGGCTATGAAGGAAATGGAGATAAACTAAACAGAATAACAATGATGGCAGTATTCAATACAACTTCAAGTCTAGACTCATTCTTGGTAGAGACATTTTACATATCGCAACACGAAACTATAATAAAAGAATAAACATTATTTATACAGAATATAACACATCAGTCACCTTCGATATACAGAGGAAATTCCTAGACGTTATATCTAATATATTTATTTCACTGTTTAGATAGGTACATATCCTTTGCTAACGAAGCACAACTCTTAGAACTGCTTCAATTGTAATTATTATACAAAAACAAGACAACATTATTTTAGAAAAAAATTATCGAATGCAATATTATCTTAAACAACTTCACGGTCAAGATGTGTGGGTTAAGAAGAAGTGAAAATGGCTCCAGCTGTCCACATGAAAGCGTCATGACATAACTATTACCCAAGCAGACAATCCTAACACGGCTCATAAAACCAAATTTATAAAGCTTTACTGTTTTTGCTACCACCTACATAAATTTTATAAAACGCTTTCAAGGTACGAATTTTACTCTCCTAAAAGACGAAAAGTATATGTCTTAATATCCTGGGCTTGAATATAAACTCCTAAGCGGAAGGCTGATATTTTAGTTTCTAAAATTGGACCAAATCGCATTTAAATGTATAACATTTTATATTTGTACAAGTCTCTGAAGAGAGAGAAACTTGGAGACACATTTGAGGGGTTCACAACCAGAGTGGACCAAGTCCATCTGGAATAGTTCTGAGACATTGAGTCTTAAAGTTCCTGGCTCACGCTTAGCAACCTTCACCTTCCATAGGAAATGCTGCCCTCTATGGAGTAACAGATGAGTTATGGACTTTGTTTGTTATGGCAATGAATAAATCTAAGTTTTCTTCATCCGAGATTGTATTAATTCACAAACTGATCATTGGTGAACTTGGTCCACTCCGGTTGTGAATCCCTCATTTGTTGTTTATAGATTTATAAAAAGAGTTCGACGGGGGTAAGCAGAGAAATATTTTGGAACATCCTAAAAAATAAAGGTAAGAGCTAGTATTATGGAACAAATATTTCTTTCGGAAAGAGTATTATTTGTCTTTCTTGTGTTAAATTTTATATTCTCTTTTTAACATGTTTCAGCCTGCTATTGGCCATCTTCAGAACTTGTCGTTGCTGGTCTTGGCGCCTTTTGTTTGTGTTTACTGTGGGGTGTGTTTGTGTAGTCTAATGTGGAGTAAAAGAGTGTGTGTGTTCTGAAATTGAGTTTTGTGTTGAGAATTTCATTTGGAAGTGTTTTTGTTTCTGTATATTTCGTATTGTTGTAGTGTGTTTAGTTTTTGGCTTTTTGGTTGGATGTGTAAAATTTTCATGTCTATAATCAAGATGTACAAATATTTGTATTGCCCTCTACTGACCAGAAATAATAAAAGGTTTTTTTTTTTTAATAAACCTAGCAGTTCGACAAGGGTGTTCACTTTTATCTGTGTTATTTAATATATGTGTTATGCCCATTTCTGACACCAATTTTTGTTATACTAATTCTGACACCAGTATTTAATATACCAAATCTGACAAAAAAAAATTATTGTTGAGCTCTATCATATCTGAAACCAGTAATTTGTCGTGCCACTTGCCACGACGAGGGGGGGGGGGGGGAATGGCTTGTCTTTGAGATGATCGCGAGTTATAATCTCTATCAAGATAACACAAACGAATCAGACACTGCGTTATACAGGGACATCATTTTATTTTTACTTCAATTTTATTTGTACCTGAGTTTTTGAATGTACTTCACTCCCACCTCTTCTACTAATGAAGTTCAACAGCCCTCCACACAGATCCAACACCGCATATAGTAAACAGCACTGAGTGAGTATAGTACGTTCCAGAAATATGTTCGCGTTTTCCAGTGACGAAAGAACTTTCAATATTGAATCATATTTTCGCACAGGTGCTGTCCGTTTGCCTACGTCGCATCCCGATTTCCTCCACCTGTTTCTGTTCGCCCCTCTGCAAAAGCAGGGCTGTCTTAGCTCTTTTCTGAAAACATTAATTTCTGTTAGGAATTGGACGTTTACATAATATTATACAACTGTTTAAAATAACTTAGATAAAAGGGCCTCGTTAAGTAATTCACTGTCACGTGATTTTCCCCCTTTCTACGATCCTGCGACATAACCACTTGGACGGACAGTAGATAGCATGTCTGAGTAATTTTATCTGTGCAGTCGGGCAGAAGTGAAGATTGAATTTACAGTACGTAAGGTACTCTTTTATAGAGTAGGTACAGAATTATTTCAACATGAGTTACTAGTACGAAGGACGAAACTGACAATTGGAATTAGATGCAATAGTCTATAGTGCGATAACATGCACAAAAGAACTGAAGCCTGTATCGAAATGAACGGCCACTATTTTCAAAAATGTGTTTAGATATCCATATTATGATTAGTTTTCAATTGAACTTCATTCTCTATATTGTACGCTAATGTGCTGTAGACAGTATAATATACACTGCATAATGAATACGTTCGCATGAATAGCTCAGTTCGTGAGTAAAAACACTTATTCTTAATACAGTACTGTATTAAGATTAAACAAAAACCTAATGAAAATTATCGAACTCAAAATCGTGATATTTCCTAGTTTACGTAAATGGATGAACTACTTTTCTTTCCTCCTATACCTAGTAAAGTGATTTCTTTGTGTGTTACGCAAGTATCATCGAACTACAGTCGTGGAAGGGGGAGCAATCTGTGTTTCCGGTTCTCTAAAGTTATAGCCAGGTTAATATTAAAAATGTTAGTAAAAATAAAATGATGTCCCTGTAATTCCTAACTCTCTAATATGATTTATAAACTATACTTGCTTATGGATAGGAGGGATTCCTACTCAGAATGTGATCTCAGGCTTTCGGAATAATCACAAGTATAGAAATTCACTATTACTAAGTTTATTAACAAGATAACAATTTACTACAGACAAATTATTAAACATTGAGATTGAATGATTTAGAAAGTATGAAAATTTCTGATAATTCTAAAGAACCAAGATAAACTAGTTAAATGAAAAGTCTAAAGTTTGAACTGATGACTTTACTTACAGTAGATAGTAGGGCGAGCCCTGGTGCTGTTCACAGAGGATGCCATTTTCTCTATTTCTTCCTGGACGTCGGGAAGTTACGAGCGCTACTCCATGACCGCTGTCTTGACCAATAACTAATGACCGCGTTTTGTACGTTTCATGTCCTTTTATAAATTCTCGAACCGCGTCCTTTGTGACGTAACAGAGTGACGCTATTTTACCCGCTAATCTTCTAAAAATACGGTATTGCATTGACTAAACACCACGCTTCTGATTCTTAACCATTATTTCAAATCGGCATTTCCGGTCGTCACTTAGAACAATACAGATTTAAGGAACTCTCACGATTGAATCTCTGTTTCTGATTTACCCGTAACCAATGGAAATTGATGCCTCGCGAGAGACGCTGCATAATATATGTAGGCTATCTTTCGTTATATGTCAGCTGTTGCTAAGACTGAGTTCGTGATGAAAATGCAAACGTACGCATTTCTGCATGTTCAAGGACTGGACTGTGGTTCTGCTGAGTTGGCTAAGCTGTGCTCTGTAATCTGTTGAAACACGAAGCGATCTCTATCATATGTCAAAGGCATGTTTGAATCTTTTAATAAGTACGATTTCATTACTTTATAATGAAGTGAAAATATACTGTTTATGGTCATAACAAAGTTACGATTACTTATCATAATCCTTGGGCACAACATAAGTATAAACGACATCCTAACGTAATGGAAGAAACTTTTAAGTAATGAAGGAATGTTAACTGATAATAAAAAAATATAAATAGCCTATATTATTATTTGCAGATAATGTTGCACTCCTGGCAGAATCCGAAAAAGATCTCCAAATTTTACCATATAAGTTTCAATTGATAGCCTATCTTCCTCAGAATGGACCAATGCTTTAAAAATGTCAAGCAATATTTCGGCGGTTCGCGCAATACCGGGCAGAACTCTAAGCACAACCCGCTGCCGTCATCCAGACTGTAGCGAGCTTGAAACACTTGGACACGTGCTTGGACAATGCCCCAAAGGCGAGCTGCTGATCAATGCTAGACATCATCTTGTACGACATGCCTTGGCGATATCGTTAAAAACTTTAAATTGGGAGATTCATGAGGAAGTACATTGTGTATCATCAGATGGTTCTTTTAGACGGGCAGACATTATTGCTATCAACGGACGCTTAAAACGGGCTCTTGTTCTTGACCCTACTATCCGTTTCGAAAGAAACCTAAATCAGGCCACCGAGGTTGATATTGAGAAGAAGTCCATATATGAACCTTGTCTGCCGTACCTTTCTCAAAAGTACAACGTCCCTCTTAAACAATGGTCCGTCATTGGTTTGCTGTTTGGCAGTAGAGGTTCAATCACAAAATTCACGTGGAATTATCTTAAGGAACTTCACATTCCTTTTGATTCTGTAATGTCTATTCTTATAAATATTATCAAGGATTCTCTTCAAATATTACATCATCATCTCTATTTCAATTAATCAACTTATATTTGCCTTCAACAATTAACTTTCTTTTTTTCTTTAATGTATCACATCACATTATTATATATGTTTATTGTATTCAGGACCCTTGTGGTCACTCAAAATTCTTTGAGCTGATGTCTATAATTTAGAAATTTATTTGAAAAATTGTCATAAGTTAAAACTAATAGCATTTGTTAGTAAATACAGATTATATATAAAATTGTTTTAGAGAATAAAATAATAGAACATATATCATATTTTCAATATTTAGAATGTGATATGACTTACCAAGAGAATAAAAATATAGAAAATAAAATATCAAAATTTCAAGCTGTATGTGGAACAATAAAATGTACTTTAGGCCGAAAAACAAGGAAAGACACAAAACTTAAATTATACAGGGACATCATTTTATTTTTACTTCAATTTTTATTGTACCTAAGTTTTGGAATGTACTTCACTCCCACCCCTTCTGCTAGTAAACTTCCAACCGTTCATGACACAGAGCAGAGGACGCGTAAGCAGTACTGAGTTACTGAGTATAGTACGTTTCAGAAATATGTTCACGTTTTCCAGTGACGAAAGAGCTTTCAATATTGAATCATATTTTCGTACGGGTACTGTCGTCCGCTTCCGTATGTCGCATCCCCGTTTCCCCCACCTGCTTCTGTTCGCCCCTCTGTTAAGTCTAGTAGCTGGGCTATCTTAGCTCTTTTCTGAAAACATTAATTTCTGTTAGGAATTGGACGTCTACATAATATTATACAAGCGTTTAAAATAACTTAAATAAAAGGGCCTCCTTAAGTAATTAACTGTCACGTGATTTCTTCCCTTTCTACGACCCTACGATATAACCACTTGGACGGACAGTAGATAGTACGTCTGAGTAATTTTATCTTTTCGGATCGAGCAGAAGTGAAGATTGAATTTACAGTACGTAAGATACTCTTTACAGAGTAGGTACAGATTTTTTTCTTTATTTTAGTAGGTTATTTTACGACGCTTTATCAACAGCTTAGGTTATTTAGCGTCTGAAGTAGGTACAATAGTCTATAGCGATAATATGCACATTATAACTGAAGCCTGTATCGAAATGAACGGCCACCATTTTAAAAATGTGTTTAAATATCCATATTATGATTATTTTTCAATTTAACTTCATTCTCTATAGTGTACGCTAATGTGCTGTAGACAGTATAATATACACTGCATAATGAATACGTCCACATGGGCAGCTCAGTTCGTGAGTAAAAACACTCATTGTTACTACTGTACTGCATTTTGATTAAACGAAAACCTAATGAAAATGATCAAACTCAAAAGCGCAATATTTCCTAGTTTACGTAAATGGATGAACTACTTTTCTTCCCTCCTATACCTAACAAAGTGATTTGTTTGTATATCATACGCCAGTATCATCGAACTCCAGTCGTGGAAGGGGTAGCAAACGGTGTTGATCCAAAGGTATATCCAGGTTAATATTAAAAAATGTTAGTAAAAATAAAATGATGTCCCTGTACAAAGTCATGGCTGTCCCCTGGTTGATACATGGAAGTGAAAACTGGATAATCAATTCAAAAGACAAAAGTAAAATACTGGCAGCCGAAATGTTATTCCTGCTAATGAAAAGGAATGTACAAGAGCCGATAAGATAATAAATGAATCTATCAGAGAAGAATTATATATGTCAGCTTGAAGATAAAACAGAAATATACAAAAAGAAATGGAGAGAACATTTAACGAGAATGAGTAGCGAAAGAATACCAGACACAACCTTTCTATACAGGTTGTTTCAGAAATAAGTACTGATTTTTTTTAAGGAATGACAGGTTGTGACTAGGTGATTATTATTGTTTTTAGTAGGTTATTTTACGACGATTTATCAACATCTTATGTTATTTAGGGTCTGAATGAAATGAAGGTGATAATGCCGGTGAAGTGAGTCCGGGGTCCAGCACCGAAAGTTACCCAGCATTTACTCGTATAGAGTTGAGGGAAAACCCCGGAAAAAACCTCAACCAGGTAACTTGCCCCGACCGGGAATCGAACGCGGGCCATCTGGTTTCACGGCCAGGCTCGCTAACTGTTACTTCACAGGTGTGGACCCTAGGTGATTATGCTTTGCATAGGAACATGTGTCCGTGATGACCCATTTTCTCGCTATCCAATGTCAACATGCTGTCTATCCGCCTGGAAGTTAGATAGCCGGCACTGAAAAACAGGACCTTTCATTTGTTTACGCTGCTACGCCACCTTTCGACTACGTAGTGCTATGTAGTGTATCTGATGACTGCTCTCCAGTTAATGTTGTGTTTCTCATGTCGACCGGTTCGTTGGCCAGCACGGTCACCTGATTTCACGCCTCTTGATTTTTATTTGTGGGAACACATGAAGGCCTTGGTATATCAGGACCCAGTAGACACTGAGGAAGACCTAGTTGCTGCAGACGAATTTCGCCATAGCGCACATGATATCCAACCGTCCTTGGTCTGACTAATGGAATTGTGTCGTCAGGGCAACAACGGACACTTTGAACACTTCTGTAAATGTAAATGTAAACTGAATAAAACTGAACTTCACCTCTCGTGTCTTCTCTTCTTAACCAAAGTATTGTTATTGCAAGTTATCTTGAACGTTCTGAGCGGGGACAGAGGGGCAGAGGGAAGGAAGCGCGTAACGCGGGTGGAGCCAACTGAGTTGTTTGTGCATGCTCCGCAGCATAATCTCTTGTCAAGAAACATAGAACTATTTCCTTCACTGCGTACCAGTAGTGTTACCATGGAGCAGCAACCACAGGGTAGTTATTATGGTGAAATCACACCACCGCGGAGAAAGAGTAACGCTGTTATCCATAGCCGAGAAAGAGAAATTATCGCAAATATAATTTATTAAGCGTTGCGAGGAGGAAAAATTAAACAAATATTTGCTGGAACCTCTTGCTAAGGAATATGAGAGAGCGGCTAAATACTCTGGCAAAAGTATTGGTTCCGTGAAGAGAATTAAAAGTAATATTGAATTACAACCGAATGAACCTCACACTACTCCGGGAAAGAATAGGTATGTAATGTTTAGAAATTATTGCTACAATAGTTATGTACAATAGTGTGTGTATTGAGAGCGACATAATGAATTATTGTTGCAAGTTATTATTTTCTTATAGTTCTACTAAACATTATTTCATTCCAGAATTAGACTTGTGTAAAGTTGAAGTGGACGACTTCGATCAACATGTTATTCCGGATACAATCGAAGAATTCTATCGTGTTCAGAAAGTAGTACCTACGATTAAGAAGATAATTCCGAATGTATGATGCCATTGGCGAAATAATTAATTTTGGAACAAGCGATGATGGCAGCAATGATAGGGATATGGATTGTGTATAATTGTAAATTAATGTAAATTCAAATAATAAGCCTGTAAAATATTGTTATAAGAATATGTACATATTAACTGAAGGTGTAAGTCATGCAGGCCTATATAATGTACAGAAGTAGATGCAGTAACTCCTCCATTGCCGGTCCCCAGCCCGGATGAGAGAGAGGAGTGTACACACGATTATATTTAAATACTTACTCATTACAGGTTAATTAAAGCTTGCTACGAAACTATGTTCTCATCTCAAAACCGGAGTATCTAGAGAAGATGATGTCTGTATTGAACCAAGTTCTTTTACAGTAGAGAGCCGTAAAGCGTACGAACCAACGTTTTTTGAAAAGAGTCACGTTACCCGAGGGAGGGGCATCCTTGCCGTGCCGTTACGTTGATGAGTACACGCCGTACCGAGCAGTTCCAAAGACAGACTTAGGGGATGTAAGGTTCAAGATAACTTGCAATGACAGTAGACATCTTGTGCTTCGAACCCCATGCCATTGTGGGACGTTAAAAAGTAGCCTACTCTGTACGTTCGTACTGTTCCCTCTTTCATTCCAAAGCACCTCCGGCTGCCTATCCCCCAGGGTACGCTACGCCAACTTCGTCATCACGTACTGTGGAATAAAAGCGACTCATCAGGAACACTAGGTTCCTATCCTTAAAATAAATAATCAGACCCAACCTAAAGAGTTCGGTACTTATTTCTGAAACACCTTTATAATCCGAGAACAAGAGATGTTGGCCCACCGCGTAGAACAGGCCTGTCAATTGATTCCCACAGGAGCAAGCGCGCGCTTTAGAACCCAGGAGAGCCTGAGCGCTTTACAGCGGAAAGGAAAGAGACAGACGAAAGAGGTGGTATATGCCGCTTGGTCGAGCTATATACAGGGATTTCCAGCACTGATTCAATGCATAAAGGGAAGAGAACTTATTGAAACTGCATCCATGTTAATTTTTAGATTTGCCTGAGAAGTATAAGTGCATTATAAGAATCTAAGTTTTAATTTTAATACTCATTTTTCATAAGTTTGATTTGTTTTATTCAAAAGAAATATTTTCTCAACTTTTCGTATAGAAAAGTGAAATTTTCAGCTATAGGCCTCTTCATTTAGTAGCCTCACAGAATGTTTTCGTAAATCTAATATACCGTATATACGTATTACTGAAGATAGTGTATTGAAAATTTTGAAAATATTCGCATGGAAAATGTTTGTAAGGAAATTAATTAACAAAGCAACTACTGTTACATCATAAGCAAAAGATACGTGCCCATGTGTTGTAAAAATGTCAGCTCTATAGCTTCAGCAGATTTCGAGAAAATAATTTAGGAAGTTGGTTACAAATATCATCTTAAAAGCATAATGCGATAAGTGTTTTGTTATGTAATATTAGTTACACTTAAAACAGATACAGTACCTAGGTAACTTTGCTTTGTACTGTAATATTGTTTTGATTAGTTTATTGATTACTTTTGTAAGACTAAAGATACCATCAATATAAATTCCAGCTTATCATGTCATACTCAATCTCTTTCTTTGAAATATGACTTTCTTTATGAATGATGTGTTTCATCCACTTAATACAGAATAATATTATACTACTATGGAATTTTATGTGAATATTCCTTCTTAACTCTCTATTATGTTATTAAGATTTAAAACACAAGTGCAATATTAAGAAGTCAGTGTTAGTACTTCTTTTTTACAGACAATATTGATAATATTAAACAGAAAGAAGCCATATAAAAATAACCACATAAAATTTCACGTTCCGTTTGAAGTTCGTGCACCACTGTTTTCTTAATCCAACAGGTTGCTTATTCATATACACAACCCTTCCTCTTTCCATACTTCGCGCTTGCTGCCCGCGCACGACGTCAAGGTCAGAAAAATGCGCTTGCTTTGACATCACTGACGTAGAATAAAAGTGACTCATCAGGGACACCAGATTCCTATCCTTAAAATGAATAATCAGACCCACCCTATCATCCCTAAAGAGTTCGGTACTGTAGAAGATGTACTCCACTTATGACTTCGCCGGAACGGGTTGCATAGTCATTGTAGATATGAGAAGGAGCAGATCAGTCAAGTAACTGTAAGAAAGACAATGAACTGTTTCCGTAATAGACTGGGACATTGTTTGGCTGTGGTAAAGTTTAGTTAGTAACAGTATTCTGTTTAGTTTCATGGCCTACTCGACATCATTTTAGATATTTAGGCCTATTTGTCTCAAGTTTCAAGTCCACGAAACAAGTCGTTCATAAATTATTCATCGTGTTACTTACAAATATTCTAACCAATAAACACAATGGCAATAAAGTAAGAAGAAAAGATAAATTTGAAAGACTTATTTATAAATCTGTCCATTATGAGCTTCTCGTCTATGCACTGAACTACCTCTGCTACCAAAGCTAAGTACGAAAAAAAACATATGAAAGAAATGAGGTCTTCATTTTCGCTATCAGTAATTCCCAGCTGTAACGCTCTATCTTGAACACTCTGTATATTAGCTACACTTCTATGATTCAAATATAGGCTACGAATGACGTAATGAAATCACACATTATGAATACAGCTGTTGTATACAACAGATTTGCCACCGCATTTAAATTTTCGTAAATATAGTATGACAGTCGTTTCTTTTATAGATCGTTATATTGTTCGTAGGAGATTCATTCGATTCAAGCTTCTGTAAATGATGCGTTGTATTTTTTTAGTTTGTTTCTGGTATTGTTATTAAAGCCGAGCGAATTCTTTGTTTTCCCTATATTTTCTCCTGACAGATATATGAATTTAAAATTCTTTTCGTCCATTCTGTTTTATTACTATTCAATACCAATTGTTCATTCCCTTGTGCTGCAAGAAATACTCTGTTTGGTAGTGTCTATCATTTGTTTATTTTTAAAGCTGTATCAGAATAGCGTAGAACCTGGGTTATACGTAATCCGGTTATACATAGTTCTGATTTGTATGTAATTATGCAGGGCCTGGAAAAATCATATTTAACTACACAAAAATTAATTCTTGATTTGTTCGTAATTCGCTCTGTAAATAGTAATTATTTAAAATCGAGCTTTAATTTAACGTTTTTGTTCGCTTTGACACGCAATAAACTTCCATTATAACATCACGTCATTAATTGTCTTGTGACTATACAAGACAGAAAACTTACATAGCCGAGCCTGCATACTCTGTCTTTGGCAGTTTCATGTACTTACAATATCGATATCCAGCTATTCAGTTTTTCAGTAGGATATAATACACAGCCACATGAAGAGCTTAATCTAAAAACTCCCCCTCGTCCTGGCTTAAAATTATAAAAAAAAAAAATGATATTAGGCTCAATACATGCAAGAATGATGATGATGATGATGATGATGATGATGATGATGATGATGATGATGATGATGATGAAGAGAGTGTTAACTAGGTACTTTCCTGATTAACCCGAGTTAACTCGGGTTGCTAACTTGTGTCAAAATTTATTAACCCGAGTGAACTCGTTTGAGTCCAATTTTCGCTGCTAAGGATTATATCCCGAATATATATACGTTTCCATTCTTTCATTAACCTTTTCCTCACTAGATGGCTACAGAAGTTAGTGATATTGCTGTATCTGGTGGTGTTTTTTGTACTTCTTCCTTGCGAGTGGGATTCTATGCTCATATAGCATTCACACACAGTAGTGAGTAGACGCTAGTTAGTTTTGCCGGTTTCTGTTTGTGTTTAGTGTTTTTTGTGCTGTTTTGTGTAAAGATGGATCAAGTTAGTGATTCCGAAACTTTTGATCAGGAATATATTCCTGTAGAAGATTAGGAAATGAAACATCGGTATCAGAAGACGAAGTTATAGACCAACAAACAAATTCAGATCAGTTGATGTTGCGTCTTTTCGACAGTGGTTTGAATAGAAGACATCTGGCACCATTTCTTCTGCACCTCCGAGGTCCCCATTCCCTGAAATTTTAACATTGTTTCTGATAACGATAATTCTCAATTTTTTAAATTATTCTTTAATAATGACCTCATCAACATTATATTCGAGGAGACGATTCGGCATGCTAATAAGTGTTCACAGAATGCTGAAAATAATTCGTGGCGGCCTACTACAGACTCTGAAATACGTGTACTTTTGGACATAGTGATACTGCAGAACATTATTCATAAATCTGAAGAACAGATGTACTGGTACAAATATTCAATGACTGCTACACCATTCTTCCCAAAACGCTCTCATATAGGAGAGCAGATATTACTGTCCGGAATGCAATGTGCCACTGTGCGTAATACCCTGCTTTCGAGTCTATCACACGACAAGCAACATTTAACGCCTTGATAACAGCACTGGTATTGTACCTCATAAATTAATCCATAAAAAAAACATAAGTTGGTAAATAGTTCAGGAGAAAATCAAAGTGGGACAACTACCAGAGCTGGAATCAAGGTGCACGAGATAACTCGGGATAATAATTCAGGTATGAATGTATGTCTATTTCATAGTGATTTTTAGGTATGTAAGAAAATTAGTGATGTACAGTGATTCTGCAATATTAAATGACCTCTTTACGAAAATAAAAAAATATGACACTTTTTCACAAAACTGGTAAAATATATAGTAAGGGAAGAGGTTAATTGCAGCAAAGACATAACAAATGGGATGTTGCTAAAAAGTGGCAGAAGAATTGTTTAAGAGAATGTTTTACCACAGTCTACTATATACAGTCGCGAAGCTCAATATGTAGTAAAAATGCAAACATGGGTAGTTGCCCACCACTAGGATCGCTACTATCGCCTCATCATCGCAGATCTCTCTCCTAGCAGACGACAAAATATGTTACACTTTCGTTGTGTTCTTTTGGAAAAATTAACACCTTCCTTCCATTATTGAAATATTAAATGCATAAAGTTAATTTATTATTTTAATGAAGTATATTAAATTCCACCATAAACTCGAAGATACCTGCAAGAAATAAGTTAATATAATTTTTTATAATTTACTATAATAGCTTCACTCATTCAAAATTATAGCGGTAATTAACTATGAAACAATAAATATTAATTTGCATTTCCCTTTACAACAATAATAATGGAAATATGAATTAATGGAGTAACTTACGTGTACCGGTACTTGTAGTGTATGCTTACGTAGATAACAAAGTGGGATGATCAAATCCCGGCGCCGGAGAGAATTTTTCTCCGTTCCATTACTCTTCCATCGTAAAGTGGGATGAGGTTAAGCAATAATAATCACACCAGAATTGGAAATAAAACGTGATCAATAAATTTTATTGTAACAGACTTTTTCTACGTCTCTAGTAAAGCAACAACAAAAAATAACAACAAAATTAACAGCTATAATTAAAAACATATCCTTTCAAAAAAAATAGGCCTAAGCAATAATAATCCCACCAGAATTGAAAAAAAAACGTGATCAATAAATTTCATTAAAACAAACTTAATTTTTCTACGTCTTTAGTAAAATAGCATATAAAAATAATAACAACATTAATAGCTACAATTAAAAATATATCCTCTGAAAAAAAAGTACACCTAACCTTTATTTCTCTGGAAATTTAGCAGCCTAAGTGACAGAACTTTAACCGGTATCTAATGTCCTTTCGGTTAGACTGAAACATTTCATTGTGAAATTTAAGGATATAATGTATTCTAACAGTCACAAAGAACTTCAAAATTAAGAGTTTTGTTTCTGCACAGCATTCTTGTGGAAACCCAGGAACCTTTCTGAATCTTTCGGAAATCGGAAAAAGGAAAACTCTGGCCTCTTTCTCTTACTGTTGCTACAATTTATAGCACTATAAACGTCTCCTCCTTGTCCCATATTATTGTTCAAATTATTATATTTTAGCCATTTAACATTTTCATTACAACCAATAACGAACATTTCACAAGCATCAATGTGAAATACGCAACGAGCTAGCACTCGATAGAAATACGACACAGTCCAAAGTCGACCATGGACAGTCTATTGTTTCTAGTTGCTAACCGCTTGGAGCGCTTTATCACGAGATTTGCAAAAAAACACCTCAAGCTTCGCGACTGTATATAGTAGACTGTGGTTTTACTATGTAAAGAAGGAGAGATGTAATATGATATAGAGATGGTCATGGTTGTTATAGAGATGTGATTATTGATTTTGTACTGATTGTTAACCTTGTTTTCTTTTAAATAAAATATGGTCATGTTAAAACAGAAATTATATCTTCGCTTCACCGTTTAAGTCGTAAATCAAGCAGTTGAAACGTTACTGAGATAAGAATGAACTTAACATTTTGTCGCGTAGTAATGAGTTGGGTTAATAAAACTAAAGTTTGAATTCCAGAAAACGTTGCACAAGAAAATGGTAAGAATCAAGTATTCCGGATACAAAGGCAACAGAATATCAAATATGATGTCATATTGGATCCTACGCGAAAAGTAACTCTCTTGTTTCTCTTTTACTTCAGTGTTGTTGGAACAAGACCCCTTTCCGTATAAAGGAGTAGAATATGTGGACTTAATTATATGCCTGTAAAAATAACCTTTTTGTTCTCCCCGGTCGTGCAAATGAAGCTGACACGAGTTCTTTGATAATTACTAGCCTCTCGGCTTTTGTATCAATGGAGCTCAACGTCATGCGATGTATTTTTACTCCACTACGTTCAGAATTTACAAAGGACTGCAAGTAGGCTTGTATCAAGGGGGAAAACAGAGTTAAAGATTGAGCAGACGTCGAGACTTTCGCACACTATCCTCTAAAATAAGGGTAATAAAGCATAAATTACGACTCTCACCGGTGTGGGGTAACGGTTAGTATGTCTGGCCGTAAAACGAACGGGCCTGGGTTCAAATTCTGCTTGGGGCAAGTTAGATATTATAGGTTTTTCCGGGGTTTTCCTTCAACCCATTAACAGCAAATTAAGTGTAACTTTCGGCTTATTAATTCGCTGGAATTATCTTCATCCCACTCACAAGCAAACGTTCTGATGGGGGCAGATAAAAAAGTTAAATTTTTTTCTTCCACCATGTTAATAATGTCAAAAGAAGTGCTTATACAAATTTTGGCCACTCGACCGCAATTACGAGGCCGTCCAGAAAGTGATTTTTCCTGTGGCTGTTTATAGAAAAAAACACAATTGCATGGAAATATTAATTGAAACAGATACAGCAATTGTTGCGCTATTTGTCAACAAATCCCCCACTAGAATTAAGACATTTGTCATACCATAGGATCAATTTTTGTGTCGTAGAAGTCAGCCGCCTCAGACCGGAACCAGTGTTTGACTGCGTCTGCACCTCTCTCTCTGTCGATCTCATAATATGAGAAATGTCTCAATTCCGATGGAAAATATGTTGAAAAATAGCTCAACAAGCTGTGTCCATTCCAATAAATTTGTCCAATGAATTTGTGTTTTTTTCTTTCTGTTAACGGCCCCTGGCGAATTAATTTTTTATGGCCCTCGTAATTGCGGTCCAGTGGCCAAAATTTGTAGAAGCATTTTTTTTGACATTATTAACATGGCGGAAGAAAAAAATTTAACTTTTTTATCTGCCCCCATCAGAACGTTTGCTTGTCAGACGCCAGATAACCGTAAGTTGATAAGACTACGTAAAATAATCCAATTAACAAATTAAAATACAAGATAATAGCTGTGACTATAATAATCTTTGGTCGGCGTAAAAAAAAGTAGATTTTACTGTTGTACCTAATCACATAAGTCTAATATTTTTTATAATTTTTGAAATAATAAATTTTCTTGTATTTTAAATTGAAAAGGGTTTTACTTTAACAAACACGAATTTCATTATTACACTTATATTCAGTTAAGAGTAAATTAAAAAGAAAGTCTCTTCGGAAAAATTATTATTTTTTGACTAATGTGCAAAGAATTATAGCAGTGTGACTATGATTATAACGGTGTGACTATGGTGATGATGATAAGCACGTGAGTATTATGATGAAAACGGTGTTATTGTGGTGGTGACAGCCGTGTGAATATAAAGACAACGATGTGACCGTGGTGATGACAATGATGACAACTGTGTGATGAAGACAACGGTGTGATGAAGACAACGGTGTACGATGATAATGACAACGGTGTAATTATGGTGATGATGATAAGCACGTGACTATTATGATGACAACGGTGTGATTGTGGTGGTGACAGCCGTGCGACTATAAAGACAACGATGTGACCGTGGTGATGACAATTATGACAACGGTGTGATGAAGACAACGGTGTGATGAAGACAACGGTGTGATGAAGAAAACGGTGTGATGAAGAAAACGGTGTGATGAAGACAACGGTGTACGATGATAATGACAACGGTGTAATTATGGTGATGATGATAAGCACGTGACTATTATGATGACAACGGTGTGATTGTGGTGGTGACAGCCGTGCGACTATAAAGACAACGATGTGACCGTGGTGATGACAATTATGACAACGGTGTGATGAAGACAACGGTGTGATGAAGACAACGGTGTGATGAAGACAACGGTGTACGATGATAATGACAACGGTGTAATTATGGTGATGATGATCAGCACGTGACTATTATAATGACAACGGCGTGATTGTGGTGGTGACAGCCGTGTGACTATATAGACAACGATGTGACCGTGGTGATGACAATGATGACAACGATGTGATGAAGACAACGATGTACGATGATAATGACAACGGTGTAATTATGGTGATGATGATAAGCAGGTGACTATTATGATGACAACGGTGTGATTGTGGTGGTGACAGCCGTGTGACTATAAAGACAACGATGTGACCGTGATGACAATGATGACAACGGTGTGATGAAGACAACAGTGAGATGAAGAAAACGGTGTACGATGATAATGACAACGGCGTGATTGTGGTGGTGACAGCCGTGTGACTATAAAGACAACGATGTGACCGCGGTGATGACAATGATGACAACGGTGTGATGAAGACAACGGTGTACGATGATAATGACAACGGTGTAATTATGGTGATGATGATAAGCACGTGACTATTATGATGACAACGGTGTGATTGTGGTGGTGACAGCCGTGTGACTATAAAGACAACAATGTGACTGTGGTGATGACAATGATGACAACGGTGTGATGAAGACAACGGTGTACGATGATAATGACAACGGTGTAATTATGGTGATGATGATAAGCACGTGACTATTATGATGACAACGGTGTGATTGTGGTGGTGACAGCCGTGCGACTATAAACACAACGATGTGACCGTGGTGATGACAATGATGACAACGGTGTGATGAAGACATCGGTGTGATGAAGACAACGGTGTGATGAAGACAACGGTGTACGATGATAATGACAACGGTGTAATTATGGTGATGATGATAAGCACGTGACTATTATGATGACAACGGTGTGATTGTGGTGGTGACAGCCGTGTGACTATAAAGACAACGATGTGACCGTGGTGATGACAATGATGACAACGGTGTGATGAAGACAACGGTGTACGATGATAATGACAACGGTGTAATTATGGTGATGATGATAAGCACGTGACTATTATGATGACAACGGTGAGATTGTGGTGGTGACAGCCGTGCGACTATAAAGACAACGATGTCACCGTGGTGATGACAATGATGACAACGGTGTGATGAAGACAACGGTGTACGATGATAATGACAACGGTGTAATTATGGTGATGATGATAAGCACGTGACTATTATGATGACAACGGTGTGATTGTGGTGGTGAAAGCCTTATGACCATAAAGACAACGATGTGACCGTGGTGATGACAATGATGACAACGGTGTGATGAAGACAACGGTGTACGATGATAATGACAACGGTGTAATTATGGTGATGAGGATAAGCACGTGACTATTATGATGACAACGGTGTGATTGTGCTGGTGACAGCCGTGCTACTATAAAGACAACGATGTGACCGTGGTGCTGACAATGATGACAACGATGTGATGAAGACAACGGTGTACGATGATAATGACAACGGTGTAATTATGGTGATGATGATAAGCACGTGACTATTATGATGACAACGGTGTGATTGTGGTGGTGACAGCCGTGTGACTATAAAGACAACGATATGACCGTGGTGATGACAATGATGACAACGGTGTGATGAAGACAACGGTATACTATGATAATGACAACGGTGTAATTATGGTGATGATGATAAGCACGTGACTATTATGATGACAACGGTGTGATTGTGGTGGTGACAGCCGTGTGACTATAAAGACAACGATGTGACCGTGGTGATGACAATGATGACAGCGGAGTGATGAAGACAACGGTGTACGATGATAATGACAACGGTGTAATTATGGTGATGATGATCAGCACGTGACTATTATAATGACAACGGCGTGATTGTGGTGGTGACAGCCGTGTGACTATATAGACAACGATGTGACCGTGGTGATGACAATGATGACAACGATGTGATGAAGACAACGATGTACGATGATGACAACGGTGTAATTATGGTAATGATGATAAGCAGGTAACTATTATGATGACAACGGTGTGATTGTGGTGGTGACAGCCGTGTGACTATAAAGACAACGATGTGACCGTGATGACAATGATGACAACGGTGTGATGAAGACAACGGTGAGATGAAGACAACGGTGTACGATGATAATGACAACGGTGTAATTATGGTGATGATGATAAGCACGTGACTATTATGATGACAACGGCGTGATTGTGGTGGTGACAGCCGTGTGACTATAAAGACAACGATGTGACCGTGGTGATGACAATGATGACAACGGTGTGATGAAGACAACGGTGTACGATGATAATGACAACGGTGTAATTATGGTGATGATGATAAGCACGTGACTATTATGATGACAACGGTGAGATTGTGGTGGTGACAGCCGTGCGACTATAAAGACAACGATGTGACCGTGGTGATGACAATGATGACAACGGTGTGATGAAGACAACGGTGTACGATGATAATGACAACGGTGTAATTATGGTGATGATGATAAGCACGTGACTATTATGATGACAACGGTGTGATTGTGGTGGTGACAGCCGTGTGACTATAAAGACAACGATGTGACCGTGGTGATGACAATGATGACAACGGTGTGATGAAGACAACGGTGTACGATGATAATGACAATTGTGTAATTATGGTGATGATGATAAGCACGTGACTATTATGATGACAACGGTGTGATTGTGGTGGTGACAGCCGTGCGACTATAAAGACAACGATGTGACCGTGGTGATGACAATTATGACAACGGTGTGATGAAGACAACGGTGTGATGAAGACAACGGTGTGATGAAGAAAACGGTGTGATGAAGACAACGGTGTACGATGATAATGACAACGGTGTAATTATGGTGATGATGATAAGCACGTGACTATTATGATGACAACGGTGTGATTGTGGTGGTGACAGCCGTGCGACTATAAAGACAACGATGTGACCGTGGTGATGACAATTATGACAACGGTGTGATGAAGACAACGGTGTGATGAAGACAACGGTGTGATGAAGACAACGGTGTACGATGATAATGACAACGGTGTAATTATGGTGATGATGATCAGCACGTGACTATTATAATGACAACGGCGTGATTGTGGTGGTGACAGCCGTGTGACTATATAGACAACGATGTGACCGTGGTGATGACAATGATGACAACGATGTGATGAAGACAACGATGTACGATGATAATGACAACGGTGTAATTATGGTGATGATGATAAGCAGGTGACTATTATGATGACAACGGTGTGATTGTGGTGGTGACAGCCGTGTGACTATAAAGACAACGATGTGACCGTGATGACAATGATGACAACGGTGTGATGAAGACAACAGTGAGATGAAGAAAACGGTGTACGATGATAATGACAACGGCGTGATTGTGGTGGTGACAGCCGTGTGACTATAAAGACAACGATGTGACCGCGGTGATGACAATGATGACAACGGTGTGATGAAGACAACGGTGTACGATGATAATGACAACGGTGTAATTATGGTGATGATGATAAGCACGTGAATATTATGATGACAATGGTGTGATTGTGGTGGCGACAGCCGTGTGACTATAAAGACAACGATGTGGCCGTGGTGATGACAATGATGACAACGGTGTGATGAAGACAACGGTGTACGATGATAATGACAACGGTGTAATTATGGTGATGATGATAAGCACGTGACTATTATGATGACAACGGTGTGATTGTGGTGGTGACAGCCGTGTGACTATAAAGACAACAATGTGACTGTGGTGATGACAATGATGACAACGGTGTGATGAAGACAACGGTGTACGATGATAATGACAACGGTGTAATTATGGTGATGATGATAAGCACGTGACTATTATGATGACAACGGTGTGATTGTGGTGGTGACAGCCGTGCGACTATAAACACAACGATGTGACCGTGGTGATGACAATGATGACAACGGTGTGATGAAGACATCGGTGTGATGAAGACAACGGTGTGATGAAGACAACGGTGTACGATGATAATGACAACGGTGTAATTATGGTGATGATGATAAGCACGTGACTATTATGATGACAACGGTGTGATTGTGGTGGTGACAGCCGTGTGACTATAAAGACAACGATGTGACCGTGGTGATGACAATGATGACAACGGTGTGATGAAGACAACGGTGTACGATGATAATGACAACGGTGTAATTATGGTGATGATGATAAGCACGTGACTATTATGATGACAACGGTGAGATTGTGGTGGTGACAGCCGTGCGACTATAAAGACAACGATGTCACCGTGGTGATGACAATGATGACAACGGTGTGATGAAGACAACGGTGTACGATGATAATGACAACGGTGTAATTATGGTGATGATGATAAGCACGTGACTATTATGATGACAACGGTGTGATTGTGGTGGTGAAAGCCTTATGACCATAAAGACAACGATGTGACCGTGGTGATGACAATGATGACAACGGTGTGATGAAGACAACGGTGTACGATGATAATGACAACGGTGTAATTATGGTGATGAGGATAAGCACGTGACTATTATGATGACAACGGTGTGATTGTGCTGGTGACAGCCGTGCTACTATAAAGACAACGATGTGACCGTGGTGCTGACAATGATGACAACGATGTGATGAAGACAACGGTGTACGATGATAATGACAACGGTGTAATTATGGTGATGATGATAAGCACGTGACTATTATGATGACAACGGTGTGATTGTGGTGGTGACAGCCGTGTGACTATAAAGACAACGATATGACCGTGGTGATGACAATGATGACAACGGTGTGATGAAGACAACGGTATACTATGATAATGACAACGGTGTAATTATGGTGATGATGATAAGCACGTGACTATTATGATGACAACGGTGTGATTGTGGTGGTGACAGCCGTGTGACTATAAAGACAACGATGTGACCGTGGTGATGACAATGATGACAGCGGAGTGATGAAGACAACGGTGTACGATGATAATGACAACGGTGTAATTATGGTGATGATGATCAGCACGTGACTATTATAATGACAACGGCGTGATTGTGGTGGTGACAGCCGTGTGACTATATAGACAACGATGTGACCGTGGTGATGACAATGATGACAACGATGTGATGAAGACAACGATGTACGATGATAATGACAACGGTGTAATTATGGTGATGATGATAAGCAGGTAACTATTATGATGACAACGGTGTGATTGTGGTGGTGACAGCCGTGTGACTATAAAGACAACGATGTGACCGTGATGACAATGATGACAACGGTGTGATGAAGACAACGGTGAGATGAAGACAACGGTGTACGATGATAATGACAACGGTGTAATTATGGTGATGATGATAAGCACGTGACTATTATGATGACAACGGCGTGATTGTGGTGGTGACAGCCGTGTGACTATAAAGACAACGATGTGACCGTGGTGATGACAATGATGACAACGGTGTGATGAAAACAACGGTGTACGATGATAATGACGACGGTGTAATTATGGTGATGATGATAAGCACGTGACTATTATGATGACAACGGTGTGATTGCGGTGGTGACAGCCGTGCGACTATAAAGACAACGATGTGACCGTGGTGATGACAATGATGACAACGGTGTGATGAAGACATCGGTGTGATGAAGACAACGGTGTGATGAAGACAACGGTGTACGATGATAATGACAACGGTGTAATTATGGTGATGATGATAAGCACGTGACTATTATGATGACAACGGTGTGATTGTGGTGGTGACAGCCGTGTGACTATAAAGACAACGATGTGACCGTGGTGATGACAATGATGACAACGGTGTGATGAAGACAACGGTGTACGATGATAATGACAACGGTGTAATTATGGTGATGATGATAAGCACGTGACTATTATGATGACAACGGTGAGATTGTGGTGGTGACAGCCGTGCGACTATAAAGACAACGATGTGACCGTGGTGATGACAATGATGACAACGGTGTGATGAAGACAACCGTGTGATGAAGACAACGGTGTACGATGATAATGACAACGGTGTAATTATGGTGATGATGATAAGCACGTGACTATTATGATGACAACGGTGTGATTGTGGTGGTGACAGCCGTGTGACTATAAAGACAACGATGTGACCGTGGTGATGACAATGATGACAACGGTGTGATGAAGACAACGGTGTACGATGATAATGACAATTGTGTAATTATGGTGATGATGATAAGCACGTGACTATTATGATGACAACGGTGTGATTGTGGTGGTGACAGCCGTGTGACTATAAAGACAACGATGTCACCGTGGTGATGACAATGATGACAACGGTGTGATGAAGACAACGGTGTACGATGATAATGACAACGGTGTAATTATGGTGATGATGATAAGCACGTGACTATTATGATGACAACGGTGTGATTGTGGTGGTGACATCCGTGTGACTATAAAGACAACGATATGACCGTGGTGATGACAATGATGACAACGGTGTAATGAAGACAACGGTGTACGATGATAATGACAACGGTGTAATTATGGTGATGAGGATAAGCACGTGACTATTATGATGACAACGGTGTGATTGTGCTGGTGACAGCCGTGCTACTATAAAGACAACGATGTGACCGTGGTGCTGACAATGATGACAACGGTATGATGAAGACAACGGTGTACGATGATAATGACAACGGTGTAATTATGGTGATGATGATAAGCACGTGACTATTATGATGACAACGGTGTGATTGTGGTGGTGACAGCCGTGTGACTATAAAGACAACGATATGACCGTGGTGATGACAATGATGACAACGGTGTGATGAAGACAACGGTATACTATGATAATGACAACGGTGTAATTATGGTGATGATGATAAGCACGTGACTATTATGAAGACAACGGTGTGATTGTGGTGGTGACAGCCGTGCGACTATAAAGACAACGATGTGACCGTGGTGATGACAATGATGACAGCGGTGTGATGAAGACAACGGTGTACGATGATAATGACAACGGAGTAATTATGGTGATGATGATAGCCGTGTCACTATGTTGACAACGGTGTGGCTATGATGAAAACAACGATGCCAAAGTGGTGATGATGATTAGGGTTTGAATATAATGATGATAAGCATGGAGTGATTATGACAAAAATATGACTGTGATGGTGGTGATGATAATGGTATGGCTGTGAAAATGATAACTGTAAGATGGTGGTGTTGAAGATAACGATTGAGTGAAGAATATGGCTAACGACTGTGTGACAATAAAGCCCATTCACAATGTAAATTAAACATAACCGTAACATAAACACAGAAGTTTGCGCCCAGGCTACCAAATGGGATCATTGACAATGATTCACATAAGCATTGACTTAAACATTACCGTAAGACGTTAACATGTAAGTTCGCAAACTTCAGACTTTCATGCTTATGCTTACGTGATTTGCAAACAGAACACAATCGTGGAGCGCTGAAGTACACTATAGAATATGAGGAAATGGCGTCGTTATTATGTTTCCATGGTTACCAAGTAAGTTTGCTGTTACGTTTATGTTCCCATCGTGAATGATGGTATGGCTTCTTAATTTTACTGTAACGTTAAGTTGACGCTTACGTTATTGTTTAATTTTCATTGTGAATGAGCCTTAAGAGACACAGATGTTAATTACAGATAAAGGCTATTACTTCATACTAAATTTTAGCAATAAAACGGTACGAAAGGACGTCTTTAAACCAATCATGGCTGCTTATCGCACAATTTTATCACTTCCCTAGCATTTGTTTATTTTTATCGCTTCCCTAACATTTGTTTGTTTTTATTACTTCCTTAGCTTTTGTTTCTTTGTTTGCCAACATTTGAAACATTTACGGTATTATAAAACATGCTTTGCGATCGGCATTTGTTTCCCGCATAGTCAACTGAAAATGGCGGCTCCGTTCAATCGTTTTGGTGAAAGTAACATTAATGAAATAGAATTTTAGAAAGTCAATTAATGTCTACTTTATTGTATTAGAGTACTTTATTTCTTCTAATCTTTATATACTTTATTCTAATCGTGTAATAGTCAATTAAATCCAAATTTTCCCTAGATAAATCAAACCCTCTAGTAAGATTACTGTTGATAATTTACGATGATAATGATGCTGACGATGATGGGTTTTTATATTTCATTATCGAAGACTGATCTCACGAAAGGCCAAGGTCTGATTAAGTACTAAGTCGTCTGACGCATTTCCCTTTATAAAGACGTCTTAAAGATGAAAGAAATAAAGTGAAAGTTGAAGGTAGTTGCCGTTAGATGTTATGGAGACCCATATTTCGCAAAGAAGTGGATCTCCTTTCTATCTCCTTCGCGGCACTAACAAGATGAACAAAGTAGTGAATGGCCTGTACTCGTATTGAAGGAGATTTAGTATCACCAAAGCCATTAAAGACGTTGTGGCATACACATATTATTTTGCTTCTGCGCAGGATCCAACCCATACATCGCAGCTTTCGACCAGGCGCTCCAAGACTGATGAACACGATTCTTTAAAGAATTTGAGTACAAAGATAATGTGGTAAACGTATCACAAATTTACGGCAAAAAATGAAGAAAATGTAGACTTATGTGTATGTGTATGTGTATGTATTTATTCACACTGCAAATATGTATATACCCGGTGGCCATGGTAACTAATTACACTCAATAATGACAATTAATAATAAACACAATTAATAATAATAATTATAATACTACTACTACTACTACTACTACTACTACTACTACTACTACTAATAATAATAATAATAATAATAATAATAATAATAATAATAATAATAATAGCAACAGGGAGCAGATTAAATTAAATAAAGCACGATCACTTAATAGTACATTATGCAACGAGCCTATAATGATAGTAATTAAGACGCAAGTATGTTTGTTTATGAAACGAGCGTAAGCGAGTTTCATAATTTTCATACGAGCGTCTTAATTACCATTATAGGCAAGTTTCATACGACTTTTTATGCTCGACCATATTTCTAACTTTAAATTATTCAGAAGTATACATTTTATTTTTATCTGACAGAAGATCGGAAGTGACCTTGTTCGTAGCTCTTGAATTGTGAGATGTGCGCAGACGCGAAAGTATTGATTTTTTCCGAGGAACAATAATGTCATTGACCTTGATGTAATGCAGAGAATATATAACCTGGAAATTGATTTAGAATTGAAAAATGAGATGGCAAATTGAATTTATTTGAATATTATTTACAATTAACGCTAATTATTATAGTAACAGAACATAACCTTCTGCGACAGTATTGGATTTCCAGCCTCCGTGACGTTTCCCTCGTCTTTCGATTGCATATCCGAGAATAATCGAAAACCTGAACTTTAATGAATAGGTGTACTTTAATGACATGCATTAAAGAACTGCTACCAGGTGTATAATTACTACATTTCGGCATGGTCGAGCATAAAATTACATTTAAAGTAAATCTAATTTGTATTTTAACCCTAAGTTCGAACTAAAACCCACGAGTATGATATGTTCATACCTGCACAAGTACCTTTCAGCACTAGACTCATTTCGCTGACAACTCACTCACTGCACTGGAACTACGACACATTTCACTGATTCTATCCTGATTTCATTAACACTTCAAAAAACACTTCACTGTTCAAATACGGTACTTTTCACTGTCACTAGAAACTATAAAACTTTACTGACAGAAACACACTTCACTGATACAATACTTCAAATAACAAAACATCAATTACACCCTTTAAATAGTGTGTATAATATATTACCGTCTGTTAGTAAAGTCCTTAAGCCTATTTTCAAATACATTTAAATACATATATAATTGTCTGCATTTACTAGGATTGTCACTCGGTTTTATAAAAAAAAAAGGGAAATTCTCCATTTTTAGAACAGACTTCGGAAAACCAAAATGTTTATACATTTTAAATTTATAGTACTGTTTATTAAATGAAATAAGATTATTAATTAAATTAATATACTACTAAATGAAAAAACATACTGCATTTTTATGAAATTTAATGCTGAGTTTTATAAGGAAAGCATAATTTCAAAATTTACCTTACTTTAATTATTTATATTTATCTAAAAATCTAATATCCTACCAGTGGAACATCATTTTTACAAATTTATGAAAATCTTGACAGTTCGTTTTGAATTAATACAAACTTGAAATTCTTATATTATTAAAACAGTGGGGCACTTGTTCCTGCTGTTTGTCCTTAATATATCTTCCCACCTCTTTAAACAAACACATTTCTTTTTTGTTTTATTTTTTAATCCTCATCGGAATTTCTCTTCTCTAAATATTTGCACCGCATAACTAAAATAGTGATTACTTTGGATCTCCTATTCTTTTGTTAAAGAAACCACACGAAGAAGACACAAAGACACGATAAAGACACATTTACAATCAAAGTGGATATACGGATTTCCACATTATCATGACGTCACTATCGACTATCTATTATTGAGTAGGTGATCATGATCAAGTGATTATTCGTACACTGGCGTTCAATGATATCTGACCAATTTTTTGATGGTGTAAGCGAACTTTCTAACCAAGGGATAAACAGAAAAAAAGTGACAAACTTTGAAATAATTCCGCTACTCCTCAATAGAAAACATAATTATTATGACAACTAAAGAAGTGCTGGAGAAAATGGCGATGTAAACTAACAGCGTATTCCGAATCTTACCGGACCGGTGGACAACAATGACGTCACGCTGCAGCGAATTAGGAACAAAACTGCTGGAAGGATTGATGGCTGTTATGGCGACTGTATAAGTTGTTGTCTTTGCTATGCTAGCAAAATTTTGCGAAATTTCCGTACTGCCTCTCGTTCAAAGAAAAGAGAGCATAAACAATTTATTTCTTGAACCGGTAGTAATAACTGGTCCGTTGACATGTTCGCTCATAAGCCATTAACATATTGTTTTTACGTTGTGCTCATTACAAACAATACAGCAGAACTAAAGCAGAACACACCGCCATGTCCAGCCCCGATCCCCTGACTTTATGCATGTTGATTACTAGTTTGAGAGACAAATCAGAAGCCTCGGTTGCGAGATATGGGTGGAAAACTCAGATAAACTTTTAGTCAGCATACTTGCAACATCTGATGTAGTTTAGGAGGTGCGTGGAGTACTTGGCAATGTGGGAGTATATTTGGGAGTGTGCACCAGAGATTCCTTCGAGGATTCAGTGCCTGCATTGAAAGTGATGGTGGTCAGTTTCAACAATTTTTGGTGTAACACAAAATTCATTGTCAAGATCATGTTAATTTGCCTACATAAATTTTTGTACAAATTAATTTTGTTTCATTTGTATGTTGTCTGTCATGTAGTTACTGACATTCACGGCTTTTACACCGACTTAGAATTACTTTGCAGGTCATGAGTTCAATTTTTAAAACTTTTATATTAAAACCTCTCTGTAAGACCCTTCAATTACAACACATCGTTCTGAACCTTCCCCAACAGACGGAAGATCATGCAAATCTGGCTTTCAGGTTGTAGCTCCCTGTAAAGCAGGTTTGAATAATTTCAAGGAAAAATTGTTCCGGGGCCGGGTATCGATCCCGTGACCCTTCGCTTAGCGTACGAATGCTCTCCCGTCTGAGCTACTCCAGGAACTACACACGACACCGTCACAATTTTTCCTTTATATCCACATGACTCAAATGGGCTGACAAGACGCCAGAACCCAACTATGAGTGCATAGAAATTATTCAGACGGAAGATCGTCAACACGCAAATCTACATGATTTTTTTTAATGAATTCTGTGCTCTAGTCACTTATCTTTCCTGAACGGTTGGAAAAAAAATTGTGGCCACCACGTTCTCCAGACTTTTCAACATAAGACTTTTATCTGTGGGGATACTTGAAGCGGACGATGTACGAAACAAATCTACATACAATACAGGAGGAATAGTAGAACAATATTTGCCTTGCAGTCGACGTCATCAATGTAAATGATTTACGACTGGTGTACGTAAACATGATTAGAGATTAACAACTGTGTATTAATGCCGCAGAAGCCCACTTTCAACGTCTTCTATGAAGACGTCATTTCAGCACATCATTTATGTATTTATTTCTGCTTACGTAATTTTGAATCGTTGGGTATCATGTTGTATTAAGAATTATTAAAAACTAAAATGAATTAGATTGAAGGCCGATGGTGAAAGTGCACAGAACTGTACCTTCGAGGTAGACAGAGTACCACGTTCGTTGTGCGAACGTCAAAAGCACCTGCCCCAACGTAATGATTGGATCTAAATCCCTGAATGCAGTGATGTGACATTCACGTCCAAACTCGAATGTGGAAGGCTATGATTAAACGATTAGCAAACCCGTTATCACCGCGTTTTCCGGCTCTCTTGTTGCGAATATTGAACGAGGTCGAGCAGATCTCACCCCCCCCCCCGTTTCTCACACCCCAGACTCTCAACGATTTCGCCATAACAAAGTGACCAACACCAAGCAATTATCTTCACCCAATGACACAACCAAAGAGAACGAATTTAATTTCGAGCGATTATGTACTGTCAGTCCCATGACCAATGTATCAGTTTCCCACTGGATCACATTTCATGTCATCCTGACCATCGTCAATATCCTCGTTAATATCAATATCGTCATTGTAAATATTTCAGTGTCGTCAACATCATTGTCCTTCATATATGTTCAATTTTGCCTATAACTTCACCCACGTCATCAACGTCAACACAGTTGTCAATGCCGTCAACAATGTTGTCAATAAGGTCAACATCGTTGTGAATGTCGCCAACACAGTTGTGAATGTCGGTGTCGTCAACACCACTGTTAGTGTCGTCAACACCGTTGTCAATGTCGGCAAAACCGTACCGTTGTCTATCTCGGTAACACCATTTTCAATGTCAACACCGTTGTGAATGTCGGTGTCAACACCACTGTCAGTGTCGTCAACATCGTTGTCAATGTAGGCAAAATCGTACCGTTGTCTATGTCGGTAACACCGTTTTCAATGTCGTCAACACCGTTGTGAATGTTGGTGTCATCAATACCATTGTTAGTATCGTTAACATCGTTGTCAATGTCGGCAACACTATACCGTTGCCTATGTCGGTAACACCATTTTCAATGTCGTCAACACCATTGTTAGTGTCGTCAACATCGTTGTCAATGTCGGCAACACCGTATCGTTGTCTATGTCGGTAACACCATTTTCAATGTCGTCAACGCCGTTGTGAATGTTAGTGTCGTCAACACCGTTCCGTTGTCAATGTTGGCAACACCATTTTAAATATCGTCAACACCGCTGTCAATGTCGGCAACGCAACTGTCAATGTCGTGAACACCGTTGTCAATGTCGGCAACACCGTTGTGAATGTTGGTGTCGTCAACACCGTTGTGAATGTTGGTGTCGTCAACACCATTGTTAGTGTCGTCAACATCGTTGTCAATGTCGGCTACACCGTACCGTTGTCTATGTCGGTAACACCATTTTCAATGTCGTCAACACCGTTGTGAATGTTAGTGTCGTCAACACCGTTCCGTTGTCAATGTCGGCAACACCATTTTAAATATCGTCAACACCGCTGTCAATGTCGGCAACGCAACTGTCAATGTCGTCAACACCGTAGTCAATGTCGGCAACACCGTTGTGAATGTTGGTGTCGTCAACACCATTTTTAGTGTCATCAACATCGTTGTCAATGTCGGCTACATCGTACCGTTGTCTATGTCGGTAACACCATTTTCAATGTCGTCAACGCCGTTGTGAATGTTAGTGTCGTCAACACCGTTCCGTTGTCAATGTCGGCAACACCATTTTAAATATCGTCAACACCGCTGTCAATGTCGGCAATGCAACTGTCAATGTCGTGAACACCGTTGTCAATGTCGGCAACACCGTTGTGAATGTTGGTGTCGTCAACACCATTGTTAGTGTCGTCAACATCGTTGTCAATGTCGGCAACACCGTTCCGTTGTCAATGTCGGCAATACCATTTTAAATATCGTCAACACCGCTGTCAATGTCGGCAACGCGACTGTCAATGTCGTGAACATCGTTGTCAATGTTGGCAACACCGTACCGTTGTCTATGTCGGCAACACCATTTTCAATGTCGTCATCACCGTTGTGAATATCGGTGTCGTCAACACCATTGTCAATATCGTCAACACCGCTGTCAATGTCGGAAACGCCACTGTCAATGTCGTCAATACCGGTATCAATGTGGACATCATCGTCAATGTCGTTACCAATGTCATCAGTTGCCTTTATCAGTGACAATGTCTTCACCGTCAACATCGTCATTATCATCGTCTTCGTCATCACTAAGTTCTTCTTCTTTTTTCGTTTTTTTATTATGTTGATATATTACTTAATCGTTTGTATCTGTATTCTATGTAGTACGATTTAGCTATTCAAAGTTTTATGTCTTGTAACGCACATGTATTCTCCTATTAGTATATTAACTGTATATTATATCTCAAGTGAATTAATCGTCGAATTTATCTCGAGCAGTTTATGTCTTATAAATTGAATATATTCCCCTTATGTTATGTAACTGATTTTCATTATATGTAATTTTCTACGTTATTTTATATTCTCCTTATATTATGTAACTGATCTCGATTATTTGTAATTTTCTATTATATTTTACGTACTCTCTAAGGTATCTTCTTTTGTGTTGTTTCGTAATCTATCACATAATTTTGTATTATTACATGTATATTATTGAGACCTGGTTGAGTGGAAGAGAAACCTTATGGCCTTAACTCTGCCAGGAAAAATAAAACTACTACTACTACTACTACTACTACTACTACTTAGTTAATGACGCCATCGAAAAACATGGTTATTGGAAGAAAAATAAAGACGGTAAACGTGTGAATTCGAAATGAGGAGTAGAACAAAGTGTATTATAAGCAGTAACATGAGCTGCTGCCAAGAAGTCAAGAGGAGGATAGCAATGGCAAAGGAAGATTCTAATAGGAAAAGGAGCATCTTCTTCGGACTTCTGGAAAAAGAAGTAAGAAAGAGGCTAGTGAAGTGCTCTGTGCGGAATGTGGCACTGTATCGGGCAAAAACATGGACTTTACGATGAAGTGAAGAGAAGCGACCGGAAGCATTTGAAATGTGAATATGGAGAAGAATAGACAGATGGAATAAGAATTGAAGCCCTGCTAGAAGGAGTGGATGAAGAAAGCATAATGGTGAAACTCATCAGGAAGAGAAAAAAGAATTGGATAGGTCACTGCTAAGAAGAAACTGCTCACTTAAGGATGCACTGGAAAGAATGTTGGGCGGGATGGAAGTTAGGAGCAGAAGAATATATCAGATTATAGACATCATTAAGGTACATGGATCATATACGGAGACTAAGAGGAGGGCGGAAAATGAGACAGATTGAAAAATGATAGGTTTGCAGTGGAAGATCTGCCACTGGGTAGAAAACTATGAATGAATTGTTCGTCATTATTACTATTATTATTATTGTTATTATTATTATTATTATTATTATTTGAAAATTATTTACACGATAGACAATCTAATCTGGTTTACGAATTTCGAATACTCTCTCTGATCCATTTAATATTATTTGTGGTGTGCCCCAGGGCTCAACTTTAGGACCTCTTCTATTTTTAATCTTCATTGACGACATTTGCAAAAGAATAAGTTCTGACTATCTATTATTCGCCGACGATCTTAAAATTTTTCCTAAAATCAATAGTGTTGCTGACTGTCAATTTTTTCAGGATTACATTAATTAAATTACCATTTGGTCCGTTGATAACGGGATGATATTAATGCAACCAAAATTTACGTAATATCATTTTCAAGTAAAACCTCTACACTAAAATATAACTATAATCTAAAAAATGTATTAATTGATAGAAAAGATTGTATTAGAGACCTCGGTGTATTAAATGACAAATTATATTTTCACAACCACATTGTGTATATATATATATATATATATATATATATATATATATATATATATATAACCATGCAATAAGAATGTTAGGATTAATTCGGTCAATTATTTATTCTTTTCAACACCTGACTCTCTTTAAATACTATACTATACATTAGTGAGATCGAAACTCGAATATGCATCTATAGTTTGGAACTCTATTACTAATTCTGATTCGGCAAAACTGGAAAATATTCAAAGGAAATTTATTTCATTATGTTCGTACAGATTCCTGCCTAATAACTCTGGGTACAACTATGATAAAAAAATGCGAGCACTTTAAATGTCGAAGCCTGTATGCCAGACATCATCATCTCGATTACTTATTCTTATGTAAGGTCTTTAAAGGTGACATTAATTGTCAATCTTTCTTAAACAGTGTCAGCCTTCGTATTCCTATGAAGGACATGAGACATCACAAACTCTTCTATATTAGAAATTCTAAATCTTCCTCGCCGGTATCCAGATGTAATGAACATGCTAACTTACATGTAGGCGATTTCGATCCATTCAATGTATAGAAGTATTAGAATATGGCAATACCTTTGCTAATATTATTTATATAATCCTTATACACAAATTGGTAGTATGAATCAACTCCTTTCCCTAATATTTTATAGTATTAATTCCTGTAAATTAATTACTGTAATTTATGTTCTTTATTTTGTTGTTAACACAAGTATTTAATTGTGCTATAGTTGTTCATTTTAATGTATTAATTGTATCACTGTGCTGGACTTTTATTGGCCAATGGCTGTTGTCCAGCATATAAATATCAATAAATAATAATAATAATAATAATAATAATAATAATAATAATAATAATAATAATTCTTGATCCCACAATCCGTTTTGAGATGCATGAGTAACAGCCACAAGAGGTGTGTCGTGAAAAACAAGTCATATATGAGCCTTGTTGTCAGCATCTTGGAGCACAATACCACATCACACATTGGACAGTTTTTGGGCTCATGTTCGGTGCCCGTGGCACGATCCCACGTGAAACTTTAAATCAACTTAAACAATATAAAATTTCTGATGCAACGATTGATGCCATAGGATCTCACGTGTTAAAATCATCCTTAGCTATAATTAGTAATCATTTGTACCCAACAAAAAATTTTTATTGTAAATGATTTCCTACGTTTTCTTATCTTAAGTCAACCTGGTTGGCAAGTTGGTATAGCGCTGGCCTTCTATGCCCAAGGTTGCGGGTTCGATCCCGGGCCAGGTCGATGGCATTTAAGTGTGCTTAAATGCGACAGGCTCATGTCAGTAGATTTACTGGCATGTAAAAGAACTCCTGCGGGACAAAATTCCGGCACATCCGGCGACGCTGATATAACCTCTGCAGTTGCGAGCGTCGTTAAATAAAACATAACTTTATTAACTTCTTATCTTAATGTTTTTTTCTTTTTCTTTCCAAGTGTCACAAAATTGTTTTGTTTACTTATTATTCTTTATGAATTGATTAGTAGGCCGATCTATCGAACCCTTATTTAGGGCGGCTTTTGTTTCTACAAATTATCATAATAATAATAATAATAATAATAATAATAATAATAAATATTATTATTATTATCATCATTACTATCATTATCGTGATGACACCATTATCGCCGTCATAATTATCACTTATTGTTATGACGACATGACCATCAATATAATCATCATTATCGTCATACAGTTTCCATGAGGTCACCATAACCTTCGTTTGGAATTGTTAGCACATCAAATCAGCCATAATTCTGTTACGTACTAATTGGAATTTGTGAGGACAAAGAACGTATAATTACTCGGTTTGCAATTTAAAATATTAATTGCTTCTTTTTAATAATCAATATTGATCCATATGTACTTGTGAAATGTTACGGACTACTACTACAGTGTGTCATAAACAAGCATAACATTCCTGCTTACAGTAAAACATTCAACATTCATTCAACATTTATTCATTTATTTAATACTTTACACTTAAGCTACATTAGGCATTGCAGCCCGAAAGAGCAGAAGCTCGTGTTCGGGCGCAGTTCAGATCAGTTATACAAAATATATCACAAAATTAAGAGAGTTCATTGAGCAAATAACATTAATGAATGGTAAAATAAGTACACCATGTAATAATAGGGTCTATATAAAAATAGAAAATACAAAAGTATATAAATATTAGAGTATCAATTTTTAACTCAATTAGCTTAAACAATTAAATAATTAATCTGATTTGTTTCTTAAATCTATATGTGTTAAGTGTACTTAGCTCAGGGTAAGCTCTAATTAAAGCATTGTATATTTTGGGTCCAAAATTTCTGCTGTGTTTTAATCCAGCAGTTGTGTGGCATTTGGGAGTATTTAGAATGAAACTGTAGTTTTGTCTCGTATGGTATTCATGAGGATCAAATTTAAATTTATTGTAGTTTTTATGGAAGTAAATCAGCAATGTTTGTTTATAAATTTGTTCTAGATTTGATACACCAAATTCCTGAAAAATTAATTTTTTAGGGTAATTAAAAGGTTTATATAGTCAAATTTTGATAATTCTTTTTGGAGCAAATTTAAAGGATGGAGAGTCGATTTTGCCATTCCTCCCCAACCTAAATTATCATACTGAATTATTGATTGAAACAGAGCTAAGTACACAGTACGCAGAACATAAACAGGTAAATAAGAGCGTAGAATGGAAAATTTGTGGATTGTTTTAAGCATTCTGTTACACAGGAAGGAGATATGCTTGTCCCATTTTAAATGTTGGTCAATAATAATGCCTAAATATTTAACTTGTGAGGATATAGTCAAAGCGTTACATGAGCAAGTAGGTAGGTTACAATCATGTGTTATTATACTTCTATTATTATTTATTTTTAGTTGCTCAAGGCCATGTGAAGTTAATGAAAATGGTATTAATTTTGTTTTAGAAACGTTCAATTTCAATACCGCGCAAAATGGGGAGAACATTTTTCAATGGATAATTAAGACACAGCAAAAAGGTAAAGATGTCATAAGTATAATAGTAAAATAGAGCAAATTCTATGGAATTAGGAAAGAACTAAAGAAAATCGTTACAGAATGAAAAGTCAAGAAGAGTTAATGATTATAAAGACGATGGAACATCGTGAAAGAAAAGTTGTAGAAAATAATGAGTATTAGAGCAGTGGTCGTCAGCACTCGCTGAAATGGGTTACGGGTAAGCAGTGCATGGCAACATGCACCCTCGTGCAGGAGGAAGCATACCCGCCAGCAGCCAGGAATGCACGCTGGTGTTGTAAGAGACCTGCGGGTAAGAGACGCTAGCCCGAGAGTGCAGTATTCTGATGACCGCTGGTTTAGAGTGTACTTGCGGCTGAAGTGATACATTTCAGGCTGTAAGGAAGAGACTAGTGATGTGCTTTGTGTGTTGTTTAGCATTGTTTGAGACAGAAACATGGAAATTACGACGAAGTGAAGAGAAGCGAACAGAAGCAATTGAAATGTGGATATGGAGAAGAATGGAGCGTGTGAAATGGACAGACTGAATGAGAAATGAAGATATGTTGGAAAGAGTGGGTGAAGAAAGAATGATGCTGAAACTGATCAGAAAGAGAAAAAAAAAAAAAAGAATTTGTCGGGTCTCTGACTGAGAAGAAACTGCCTACTGAAGGATGTACTGAAAGGAATGGTGAACGGGAGTAGAGTTCGGTGTAGAGAAAGATATCAGATGATAGACGAAATTAAGATACGTGGTTCATATGCGGAGACAAAGAGGACGACAGAAAATAGGAAAGACTGGAGAAAGCTGGGTTTGCAGTGACAGATCTGTCCTTGGGTAGAACAAGTATGTGTGTATGTATGTCACGGGATGTTATATTGAACTATTTCTCTTTGTTATGTACACATGCATTGAGGTCTTAAATTTGAGGATATTTTTAGAAAATAATAATTAATAATTTGTTCAAATTTATGAGGTTCTACATTTTGAGATCTGAAGAATCCAAAAGTAGAAATAAGTACATGGTCCCATTTAAAAAAAGTCTTCTTAGAATAGGCTTTATAAATTAAAACTTTGAAACGCATGTTCAAAATATTCCCTTTCTCTACATAAAGTTGTTGTTGTTTTCTAATGCCAGGCGTTTGACAATAAAGTCATTTGGCCTCTTGCACTCCAATATTTTTCAAAGATAGTGTCATGGTCAGCCACTGAAGCACAGATTTTGAGGTGTTCCGAATCCATTTCTTGGTTTGAGTTGCACAATGGGCAGTTAGGGGCTGATATATTCCAATTCTATGCAGGTGTTTGGCCAAACAATCATGGCCTGTTGCCAATCTAAATGCAGCTACAGACGATTTTCGTGGTAAATCGGGAATTAACTGTGGATTTTGATGCAGAGAGTTCCATTTTTTCCCTTGAGATTGTGTTATCAAATTTTGTTTGTTGAAGTCTAAGTATGTAGATTTAATAAATCTTTTCACAGAGTAATATGTAGATTTAGTAACAGGTCTGTAAGTAGCAGTGCTGCCCTTCTTTGCTAAAGCATCCGCATTCTCGTTTCCCAGGATTCCACAATGGGATGGTATCCATTGGAATACAATTATTTTATTGAGTGATATTAATTGAGAGACAATTTTAGTTATTTCTGCTGTTTGAAATGAAAGTGTGTGTTTAGAGACTATTGATAGAATAGCTGCTTTGGAGTCTGACAATATAACTACATTCTTAAATTTATTGATGTGAAATAGAATATTCCAGAGACTTTCACTTATTGCAACGATTTCTCCATCAAAACTTGTTGTTCCATATCCAAGAGATCTATAAAGTGAGAAGAGACAGCACGTAACACCTGCACCGGCACCTTGTTCCCTGGAGATCAAGGATCCGTCGGTGTATAAATGAAGCCAGTTTTGTGGAGGGTACCTAATATTAATTGTCTACATAAAGTTAAATGTGTCCTACAATCAATGTTCCACAGATTTTACACATTTAGTACGGCTCGAAATAAAACAAGGAATGTACATACGATAATAATCCAATCTTGTGCCAGATAATTGGACGGCCACTGAGGATATCATATTGTGTCAATGTCAGTCAATCAATCTGTCACATATTTGTAATGCACTGTAACTAAGCTAAACTTGCACAGACATCTGAATATACATCCAACCATCCATTCATTCATTCATCCATCTGGGCTGTAAAAACGAACAATTTAATCATCTTGAATACAGTGAAATTAAAGACAAGAATAGTATACATTTTACAAGTATATAGGCCTAACACGAAGCTTCGTCAAAATATTTGGAAAAATATCTTTGTTCGTTTTTTTCTTTTATATCTAGCTTATTTTGCACTGTTAAAAAACACATAATTTATTTTATTAGCCGATGGGTTGACGTGATATAGGCCTATATTATGAACAGCTTAATATGTTAAGAGACCAATAAGAGTTAATTTAGATTTTAAAAACAATGAACAATGTAAACCGCTTTTATTCAATTGAACATTCGTACATTTTATACCTTACTTATACGGGGGGGATCCAGGAAATAACGACCGTTTTGTTGTAATAATAAAAAAAATATTTTTTAAAAAACAAAGTCTGTTACATAACTGAAGCTTCCTTTACTTCTCTACATAATCACCACCTACATTTAAACATTTGTCGTATCTGTTCACTAGCTTTAGATTTCCCGTGTTATACTCCTCTGCCGCCAGTTCATTAAGCCAGGTGTTCACTGTCTTCCTCAACTCTTCATCACTTCCAAAACGCGTACCACCCAGAAAGTCTTTCAGCTTAGTGAAAAGGTGAAAATCGCTAGGAGCAAGGTCTGGACTATAGGGCGGATGATCAAAGATTTCCCAACCGAATTGATCCAGCAATCCTCGAGTTGAAGCAGCAATGTGCGGGCGGGCACAGATTTTGTGGTAGCCAAGATGTTGCGACACAATTTCACCAAGCAAAGAACGAGAAATGTCAGGAAAGGCAATATGCAATTCGTCGAGTGATGTGCGCCTGTCTTGCAAGATTCTGTCCACTTTAGTCTTCAGGTCTTCTGTGATGAGTGATGGGCGTCCGGGTCGAGTTTCATCGTGGACATTTGTTCGCCCATTGTTGAACATTTCGCACCATTTTCTCACATTTCTTTCATTCATTGCAGTATCACCATACACTTCTTTCAATTGCCGGTAAATTTCTGCAGGTTTCAAATGTCGGGCATTCAAAAATCGAATCACACTCCTCACCTCACAGTCGGCGGGATTATCAATCACGTCGTTCATTTTGAAGTAACACAAAATGCACAATGGCGACTTGTTGCAACCAGTACTCACAACATTATGAGAACACATGTTAAGGAAGCCAGTTGACCTTCAAACAAGGAAGGGGAGTCAACTGCACGGCGGGTATGCGCGAACGGTCGTTATTTCCTGGACCCCCTCGTATTTTCATCATTATTCACGTACACAGAAACATTTCTTCATATAATCTCAGCTCTGATATTCACATACTTAACACATAACATAAATCAAAACTAGACACTTTAAGCAGTTAATAATTCATGCTGTACTAAAAGAATTGGGAATTTTATAACACAGTACCTGTATCTGCTACAATATTGTTTATGTACTTATAAATTACTTTTAAGGACCCGAAAGTTCATTGCCGCCCTCACATAAGCCCGCCATTGGTCCCTATCCTGAGCAAGATTAATCCAGTCTCTACCATCATATCCCATCTCCTCAAATCCATTTTAATATTATCCTCCCATCTACGTCTCGGCCTACCCAGAGGTGTTTTTCTCTCCGGCCTCCAAAATAACACTCTATATGCATTTCTGGATTCGCCCATGCGTGCTACATGCCCTGCCCATATCAAACGTCTGGATTTAATGTTCCTCATTATGTCAGGTGAAGAATACAATGCGTGCAGTTCTGTATTGTGTTCTCCTGTAACTTCATCCCTCTTAGCCCCAAATATTTTCCTAAGCTCTTTATTCTCGAACAAATAACATATACATATACGTAAAATATGTCATGAAGATGTATGTTAACAGTCAGATATGAGGGTGTGCTTATTCAACATATTCTTAAATCCAGTAATCAACATGAGATTTAAGGGATAACAAATTGAAAATTGACTTTGTAAATTCTGAGACGTCACAGAACTGATATTTTTTGTCGACGTTATTATCTATATATAATTTGAACTGGTAATGGGAATTGCGGGAAAACGGCTGAACGGATTTTAATGAATCATCCCTCATTTTGAAGCTTGGCATCCAAGGATTTTCAGAAAAATAGTAACTTTCAGTGAAGCGTTAGTTTTCCTACATAATTTTCCTATTTTCCAAAATCCATCTTTCGTCAGTTTTGAGAACTAAGTAATTGCATTTCAGTATAAAACAAAACACACACTACAATAAACACTACGATATTACACAAAGGCCATGACTTGCAGGATTGTTGACATATTTAGAGATCAAATTAAATTGGTTATTAAAAACTTCAAGAATTACTAACAATAATTTACAGGTCTGATTTTGTGGTGTGTAATTTTCTGAGTACAGCTATGTTTTGGATATTAAAATCTACAAAACTTGAGGTTGATGGCATTATTACCATTAGAAATGAAACATTATTATAGTTAATGCCATGATGTGACTATTTTTAATTAATTATACATATTGATGCTATATTGATGATATGAAAGTGAAACGTTTTGGGGTTATGTAAGCAGACGTAGAGAATATCTTAAATTAGATCTTCATTTATATAATTTAATGAGTGGCGGCTATGTAGTATAAAACTACAAAACTTACGTAAGATAATAATATTGTTATTAAAAATGAAATATTTTTATAGTTATTAATCAAGAGGGGTTGGGTCTTTTTCATATACTCAATGGCGGTGTGGTGTAGATATTTATATGCGTCATTCTCTTCAGTATTTTCTCGAGACAGCGCAAAAATTACAGTTCCTAAGGAAAAACCAAAAGGTATTACTTACTGATAAAATAAGAGACCTAGAAAATTGTGTAGTCTCCCGATCATTTCAGTAAGATCTGATAGCAGGATGAAATGATTTCACCCTCTACATTTCAAGCTGTCCATGCAGCAGGTACACCAAGATGATATGTTTATTGTTCGAAAGCATAGCAAACCTGACATTTTTTTTAACTTTCGCGGACAATTCACAATGACCTGAATTAGCTATTATTTCGTCCCACATGAAAAAGCCACTGATCGTTCTGACATTGTTATTGCGTTTTCGCGTTAAAATTCAAAACCTGAAGGTGGATAGGTTCAAGAAAAAGTATTTGGCATAAAAAAAGACATTCAGAGGGAATATGTTTCATTATTATTACGGAAGAAAATAACTTTCAAAACGTCTGGTATTCTTCATTGAAAATAAATCTGAAAAATTTTTATTTGAACGTCTAATTTACTTAGTTTACAGCATTTGCTGTACAAGCCACTAGTACTATATAAATTGAAGAATAAAATAAAATACTCTTTTAAATAATCGTGGCCAGTTATATAACACTGATCTATACATTAACAATAATGTACAGAAAAAAATAAACTAAATAAATATATGATATAAAACATCTTTGAAACGTTTCTCATTTTATCCGATTTTGTGAATTTTAGCCATAACTATTATGGCTGAACGGGAATGTGTTGTGTGGCATATCTGGTGCCAATTCAGCCGGGTAGCACAAATTGCATGCAACTCATTCCCTCACGGGTGCACAAAGAGATACTTGGACTGAAATGCATAGGGATGCTTCATACGCCGCCCTATAAGCACCTCTATCTCTACCCGTGCTTGTCGTCAGTGTCGTAAATCAGTACGTCACATGGGTTATTTACAGGACTGTATCAAAAGACCTTTAAAACTGCCAGGCAGCATTAGGAATAAGATACGTTGCTTCCCATTGAGCTTGTAGCGTTTACAAGTCAGGATCAGTCCGCACTGATTACCTTCGAAGCGACAGCTTCAACAAATAAATCACGTCGACGCTGCAATGTAAAGAATGTGACGGAAAAGGAGGATCAATGCAGCTACTTTGTGTTTCACGCGTTGACAAATAAGACGACTGAATCGTGTTTTTTTATTTTACGCCTTCCGTCATCTGACAGCCGCATGCTTTGTCCGTGGTAAACGATGCTAGCGATACACGGCAAATATGTCAACTGTAAAACACGTACAGAGCTCGCGTAATTGTGCTATGCAACTCCAGGGAAACTGGTTCAAATCCTGAAGGAAGATACTTGGAATATTGGTATCCATAGGCGGTGTTGGGAGAGCAGAAAACTATTCTTGTCCACATCTATTATCTATATATATATATATAATTTGAACTGGTAATGGAAATTACGGGAAAACGGCTGAACGGATTTTAATTAATGACCCCTCATTTTGAAGCTTGGAACCCAAAGTTTTTCAGAAAAATAGTAGTTTTCAGTGAAATGTAAATTTTCCTACATCGTTTTCCCATTTTCCAAAATCCATTTTTCGTCAGTTTTGAGAACTAATTAATTGCATTTCAGAATAAAACAAAACACACACTACAATAAACAATAGACTATTACACGAAGGCCATGACCTACAAGATTGCTGACATAGAGTTCAGATGGCTCAGAGTCTTTCACATCATAATGCCAAACTGTCGATCTTCATTTGTGTAATTTTTTGATAACGTATAAAAAATAATTTACAGGTCTGATTCTCTGGTCTGTACTTTTCCGAGTACAGCTGTGTATTGGATATTAAGAACTACAAAACTTAAGAATGTTTGATGACATTATTACCATTAAAAATAAAATATTATTATAGTTAATGCAACATATAATGGTATACTAATGATATGAAAGTGAAACCTTTTGGGACTTTAAGTAAGTAGACGCAGAGAAAGAATATTTTATATTAGATCTTCATTGCTATAATTTACTGAGTAACTGCTATATATATATATATATATATATATATATATATACATATATATATATATATATATATATATATACATATATATATACATATGTTACTGAAAACCATAAAACTTACGTAAGGTAACAATATTGTTATTAAAAATGAAATACTTTTATAGTTATTAATCAAGTAGTGTGGGTCTTTTCCATATATTTAATGGCAGTGTGATATAGATATTTATATGTCTGATTCTCTAATTTTCCTTGGTAGTAACTGAGTCATGCTACCTATTTTAGCTGCGTCTTTAAACTACATCAAAATTAATTTCATATTTCTTTGGTTTAATCGATTAGATTTGTGATCGCTGCCAAGCATATTTTGTTGTAGGGAAAATAGCATGCCATTTCACTTCTGGCTACCGTGATGAGTAAGTTTATTTCCCGCAACCAGCAACGAATGAAACACTGACACTGCTAACGATTTACGATGGACAATTTTATTTAGGGCGCATATAATATTCTACAATTATGACATATCATTCGCCTCATTTTCCGCATCTCAGCAATAGATTCCTCACAACAGCCTGTATTACAGAAAATATACGGGATAACATTCATTGTTACACAAATTAATCCAGCAATATTTGGTAGATCAGTGTTGTCTGGAAATAGCCACTGCATTACTCCCACATGAAAAACTCGCTGATCGTTCTGACATTGTTACTTGCGATTTCGCGTTGAAACTCAAGAACTGAAGACGGATAGGTTCAAGGAAAAGTATTTGGCATAAAAAAAACATTCAGAGGGAGTATGTTTCACTATTATGAAAGCAAATAACTTTCAAAATATCTGGTATTCTTAAAAAAAAAATAAATCTGAACAATTTTTATTTGAACTTCTTATGGACTCAGTTTGCAGTATTTGCTGCACAAGCGACTAGTCATGTGTATTTCGAAGTATAGTACATAGCGAATTAACATTTCCATAAGAAATTCATATATAAACAATTGAAAGTGGAATTTCATGTAGCTGGCCATGTGTACTAAATTAGTAGGCCTTGTAGAAAAGAAGACTATTTCCTATTACTGATTATTGCGAACTAAATTTCTGTCGGCAATATTTACATCTATCAGAGATTATGGAACGAAAACGAGTTGATGTGATGCTCGATTCGGATAGTGAAGGAGTATCTATTTGTGCCTGAGCAGACAGGTTTTTTGTTACAGGCGTCTGGTAACTCGGGTAGGATTGGTAGCTGCAGGTATTTCAGGGTATCGGTGTGAATTACTTTTTCCGTTTGCTTTTATTTCAATTTAGTTTTTTATCATTTCATTACATTCTATTTGTTGTATCTTTCCTTACGTTTCCCCTCGTAACTACTTGTACTGGTTGAGTTATGTTGTACTGCAATCTATAGATATCATATTTCATTGTATTCCATTATGGTATTATTTTAATTTGGTATAGTCTCAATTTTGTTCTTATTTTGTAATATGTTAGTATTTTATAAATATCAATAAATATGTAAATAAATAAATAAGTCAGTAAGTAAGTACATGAATGAATAAATGGATAAATAAACATATAAATAAATAATTGAATGAAGAAATTAATAAGTGGATAAATAAATAAATAAGTGAACGAGTAAATAAGTGAATAAATAAATAAATAAATAAATAAATAAATAAGTGTATAAATAAATGAGTCAGTGAATAAGTTAGGAGCTAGTAAGTGAATGTGTGAATGAATAAGTAGATAAATAAATGAATGAATAAATAAATGATTAAATAAATTAGCGAATATATAAATGAATAAATAAATAAGTGAATAAGTAAATAATAAAATAATTAAATAAGAGAATAAATGTGAATAAACAAACACTTGAATGAATAAATAAATAAGTGAATAAACAAATAAATAAATAATTGATAAAATAAATTAATAATAAATAAATAAGTCATTAAATAAATAAGGGAAAGAATAAATACATGAATGAATAAATGATTAAGTGAATAATTACATAAATCAGTTAATAAATAAGTGAATAAGTAAATAAGTAAGTGAATAAATAAATAAGTAAGTAAATAAATATGTGAATGAAGAAATAAATAAATTAGTGAACGAGTAAATAAGTGAATAAATATATAAGTAAATAAAATAAATAATTGAATAAATAAATACGTGTAAAAATAAATGAGTCAGTGAATAATTGAGTGAATCTCTAAATGAAGGAATAAGTGAGTGAATAAGTAGATAAATAAATGAAAAAGTGGAAACGCGGCTTAATAATAACCTACAACCTGTAATCCCCGTGTTTGTGATTATCCTACATATCAAAATATTCAATTCACAGACTCAAGTACGGTCTTTAAGGATTTTTCCGTGCAATGAGACGAATGAAACTCACTTTTCGGTGTTACTTCAATCCCCTCTCAATCGGCAGATCATCGCTCTGTTGTAATCGATACTGCCCAAGAGATCTGGACACTAGATTCGCATTCAAGCTGTGTAACACGGATGTCTGATGTAGAGCCCGATAGTTGAACAGCTGTAGAGTGGATGAAAGGGGCACTTAAGGTAATTAAAGCGAGTTTTACATAGCAAAAATATTCCCTGAGTGGCGTTGAGCATCTAATTACTTGGTCCAGCTTCCCATCCTAATCTGGCTCATTCGTTAATCCATTATTACTATTATTAGCAATGAAAAAGTTTCAATTACAGTTTTGAAAGGTATGCAGATTAAGAGTATGAACATGATTGTCATAATTATTTCTATAAAGTGAATGTGCCCATGAATATGGTTTTACGCTTTCTCAACTAAGCGGTCCGTGATTCGACTCCGGATTACGGAGGTTTATTATTTCCCTTCTACAAGAATTATAATGTCTCTTGCGTTGTTCATTGCTGTGACATATAGGTATTCTATAACAACACTCTAGAACTTCAGGTTTTCATCACTGCATGTATGAAATATATAAGTAAAATACATGGAAGAAATCAGTTACATTATAATTTTTATTTTAATTGCACTCTTAAATTCACACTTGACATTAATATTTCAATAAAAATATTACATGGTTTCCTTTATGTTAATCAAGTAAGATATTTCACTACAATCAGTAAGTACATTTTCTTTCTATAGAGGGTAAGGGTACAGTGCATCAGTTATTCATAGATTTCAAAAAGGCATATGACTCGGTTAAGAGAGAAGTTTTATATGATATTCTTATTGAATTTGGTATTCCCAAGAAACTAGTTCGATTAATTAAAATTTGTCTCAGTGAAACGTACAGCAGAGCTCGTATAGGTTAGTTTCTGTCAGATACGTTTCCAATTCACTCTGGGCTAAAGCAAGGAGATGCACTATCACCTTTACTTTTTAACATTGCTCTAGAGTATGCCATTAGGAAAGTCCAGGATTACAGAAAGGGTTTGAAATTGAACGGGTTACATCAGCTGCTTGTCTATGTGGATGGCGTGAATATGTTAGGAGAAAATCCACAAACGATTAGGGAAAACACGGGAATTTTATTTGAAGGAAGTAAAGAGATAGGTTTGGAAGTATATCCCGAAAAGACAAAGTATATGTGTCGTAACGAGAATATTGTACGAAATGGAAATATAAACATTTGAAATTTATCTTTTGAAGAGGCGGAGAAGTTCAAATACCTGGGAGCAACAGTAACAAATATAAATTATACTCGGGAGGAAATTAAACACAGAATAAATATGGGAAATGCCTGTTATTATTCGGTTGAGAAACTTTTATCATCCAGTCTGCTGTCGAAAAATCTGAAAGTTAGAATTTATAAAACAGTTATATTACTGGTTGTTCTGTATGGTTGTGAAACTTGGACTCTCACTTTGAGAGAGGAACAGGGATTAAGAGTGTTTGAGAATAATGTGCTTAGGGAAATATTTGGGGTTACGAGCGATGAAGTTACAGGAGAATGGAGAAAGTTACACAACACAGAACTGCACGCATTGTATTCTTCACCTGACATAATTAGGAACATTAAATCCAGATGTTTGAGATGGGCAGGGCATGTAGCACGTAAGGGCGAATCCAGAAATGCATATAGAGTGTTAGTTGGGAGGGCGGAGGGAAAAAGACCTTTAGGGAGGTCGAGACGTAGATGGGAATATAATATTAATGGATTTGAGGGATGTGGGATATGATGATAGAGAATGGATTAATGTTGCTCAGGATAGGGACCAATGGGCTTATGTGAGGGCGGCAATGAACCTCCAGGTTCCTTAAAAACCAGTAAGTAAGTAGAGAAAGTAGTGGGTGCCTCAAATTTCAACAAGTTTATCATAACAAAATACACGATAAATTAAAACTAGATACACGTTAGTATATTCCTATATATTCTCTACATATATTTATACGTATATTGACAATAATGATTTGACCTCTACAGTAGCAGTGAGGCCCGTGCTATTCCTGCAGCTATGTGCCACTTATGTGGTCCTTCTAAGAAGGGTGGTATTGTGATCAAACTTTGTTTGGAGGGATGTACCACACATTTATCAGTTCAGTGTTTCCTATTATGACATAGCTAGTTTTTTTTTATTATAAATTGTGAGGAAAATTTTACAAGTATAAACTATTGGGGGAAGATGTCAAGAAGTACACTAATAAAATGAACAGTTGTCACTACTAATTTTTCTTTTAATGTAATTCAGTGTTAAAAGTATTTTCAATAATATTTAGTTCTCAGTGCTGCTGTAAGCTTCAGATTAAGTTCCTGAAGCGAGCGCGGGATCTTGATAAACAAAGAACTTCATTGAGTATAGGTCCACTTCTCTTTCGCGTTTTCTTTGTGAGACTGCTTATGACGATCTGACGATACCAAAAGCATATTCAGCATTAGGTTACAAGCCACTTATGGAAACTTTTTCTATATTTTGTTCATATAAAACAAATTTCTCTGTAGCTACTTCTTTTTGTGACTGCAATTTATTCAGGATTAGGTGACAAGCAAGCGAAATTAACAGTCTTAACAGTATCTTTAAAACGGATTATCTGTAAGTTTTCAAAACATTATTTTACAGTAAACCGTTAAGTAGTTCATCACTTTTTTCGGCTTTGTCATCTGTATAGTGCCAAACATGAAAAAGATCTTTCCGCGATACCTTTTCGAGAGTACCTACTGAAACCTGAAAAAAAGGCAAAGTTGCAAAAAGTAGCAGCTAGTTTTTATATAGGAAAAAGAATAAGGTATTGGCGTCTTCTGAAAAAATTTTTACCAATCGTTGACAATTCTAAATTTCCTGGTGCAAAAATATTAAAAACTAGAAGTTAAAATAGCAATAATTTAAGTTGTGTGGGATTTTTAAAATATCACAAACATAGCACATACTTTGGTCTCCCATATCCACCAGTAATCGTCGGAAAAAACATCATTTCAAGCACAGTGATCGAACATAAATCATGAGCTCGCTTCAGGCCGGGGATGCAATAAGAAACGCCATACTTCTGACTTCTTTTACAATAAAAGAGCTGCACAAATAACCTTAACTATAACATCTTGTAGCCATACGTCAAATATTTTCAAACTTAAATATTGAGTCATATTCTATTTACAAAATAGTTTGTGTGTGTGTGTCTAAAGCCTACCCATTACACTTGCGTGATTCGGGTTCCGCATATCGCGGATAGATGGCAGGACTGTGACCCTTTTTCAATTTGTACACCACTTCGGCGTGCCACGCTGTACAGCGTATAGGTAATTAAGTATGGACACTTCGCGTCGGTACCTTTGATGTAGCCGGACTGATTTCAATGACCTTGAAGCCAGCTAGAGCGTGAGATTCTGCTTTCTCCCTAGAGTTGGCGCTGACATCACACCAGCTAGCAGTCGACACAGTGGAAATATAACACATATAATTAATACATCTAGGTACATTATGTACTCAAATAAAATAAATTGGATCCATAAAATAATAAATCCGTCATTAACTGTAATGTCTAGACTCTAGAGTTCCTTTATAATGAGAGTTGAGACGTTGACCCCAACAACAATTTTATTAAAATATGTAATGATTTGATAGCGCTGAAAATGGAAAAGCAAAACTCTTACGAGAAGTAAAACCATATACCTACATTATATTATATACAAATATTAAACGAATTCGATATTTAATTGTATAATGTATTATATTATTTTATAATATAATTTATTATATCTGAATTATAAAAAAAATATTATTACAACTAGTTTGTCACTGAGAAATAAGGAAAAGCTGTTAACTTGAATTTATTTGAAGCAAAGCGTTACTGGATTATGCAATAAGGTAGGCGATGTTTGAATCCTATGTCTCAACTCTATACTCAATTATTATCTTAGCGTATGCTCGATTACACTAACCTCTAGTGCTTGAAAGTGGAACTAAACGCCGGCACACAGAGAAACAAAATACAGGAAAATTCGCTCAGTGTCCATTCTTTATAATCCCTATTCGCTGCGCTGTACATGATGAGTATATGTGAAGAGTTATATTGTATACTAAGGTGAGTGTACGTGTAAGTGCTCGTGTAAGTTTAGTGTAGGAAATGGGTGAGGATAATGAAAAGGTGAGGAAGGGAAAAGTAGAAACCCGGTGCTGGATCATAGCCTATTCCTGTCGAAAAGCACCAAGGGGGCCGTCAGGCTTAATGTCCCAGTCCGACGGGCGAATCACTATCAACAGTGGCATTTGCTTTCTCTTTATATGCACTGCAAAAGATTTGGGATTTAACCCAGGCATCAGAGGTATGCATCGGAAGTTTTCGCTCGAGCGCCAAGTAGTTCATAGCATAATCCGATAGGTAGCGCACGTGCATGATGGGTAAAATTGTCACGAGCGATAAATCCTAGAACGGTATAAACCGAGCTTTAGACATTCGTTCTTGTTACAGTGATGAACTGTGTAGTAACATGATAGATGTTTATCATTTCAAAACTTGGCAGTGTTTAACTAAACTCTCCATAGTACAACTACAAAACTTGCTTTAAAATGTAATATAAATGTTGTAGGTAAATGTTTTTTCTTTTTTTTTTTTTTCCACACAGCAGTGATTTTGTTTTTGCCACATCTGATAGATGTTATTGGATGTAAATGTAATTATTATAAACGGAGAACACAATCACGATAATGCAAGAACTGTATCAAGTTTTCTAGTAGTAGTAGTAGTAGTAGTAGTAATAATAATAATAATAATAATAATAATAATAATCTCTAATAATCTCTAATAATTAGAGTACCGGTATCAATCTTTGCGTCTGTAACAGTTGTACAGCATCATTATTCGTTTTATTATATTTTCTGTGACGTTATCTCTGTACTAATATTGTTATTAATCTACTGCTATATCAATAATATTTTGTAAAACGTTTCTACATTGTCGCAGTATATAGGCGGAACACTATGTATGGACCTATCATATTATATGTGTGGTAAATCAAATATTGAATAACATTATTAATTAGCAATAATAACTGTATATCGAAGTTTTTCACACTATTTTATTTATAACTTCATATTCCTGTTTTGGTAGGTTCCATTGACTGTTCCATTAAACGTTTATCATAAACGCACAAAATAAAGTCTTATTTTTACCGTGTGAGCAAAACATAATATATGTGTATCTTATCTGTCGTCTTCCATACAAGATAAAACATATCGGTGAGATGACCTGTACTGTGCTTCTATTTATTACGAGCGTATCACGACCGATCGTATCTCACTCGAGGGTGCGACACTCGACCGAGTTCAAGCGAGCGATTTAACTCCAATGCAGCACTCTGCCAGGCACATTAGTGCACAATTTAGTGATTAGAAGTTGTGCACCGCTATCTTTCCCAGTCCCGAGGTATAAATATTACATGAACATTTCTGACCTCGCCGGGAATCGAACCCGGGCAGGCTAGTCTGAAGGCTGACGCGCTGCCACAGAGCTAAATTGGCGGACGTATACAAAAGTATTCGTTTTGTTTTTACCAGCATTTTCCATTTCAAATATTGCAATTCTTAATTCATGCATTTCATCTTTGTTTTTTTTCCCCCTAAAAAAACTGATTCAAATGGTCTACATACGTTTCTATCAAAACTAATTAATGTGACGGAGATGGAATCTAAATTCCAGAAATAAACTGTCACATTTCCAGAAATTGGCTGCTGAGAATGGTATGTGAGCCTTGTATTGATAATTACTTGGCAAGATGACAGTTGAATAATTCATTCATGACTTATCAATAGTTACATTCAACAGTGTTGTGAGTGGACGCTGAGAAATATCAGTTCAGAATGTATTGAATGCTATCCATTTTCCAACAAATTGCCGATGAAGTTTGCTGGAAGTTAATATAACGATCCCTACCCGCGGGCTCCACTGGACAGAATTCCATCCATTCCGGTCCTCGCGCAGCTATGACTGCATTCAGGGCACACAATGGGTCGTTTCCACCAAAGACGAGGAGTAAATGCTGTGATAGAGTTACGGCCAGCTGGAACGTACAGCTCTCATCACAACACTAGAGCAATCCGACAATGGAGTATTTCCTTCCCAAACTTCATCTCACTATAAACACTAGAATCACAAGTAGCTGACTCCAATAACAAGTTAAGTCCGCTAATTATCACAAAAGAAGCCCCGTCCATTGCAGTAAACAACTTCGCTCTCCGATCGGCAACATGCTGATGTGATAGAATAAATTATATTCTGCGCTGACTGATATTTTAGCCTGTGTAAAGATGTACAGGGACATTATTTTATTTTTTATGCTCGACCATGCCCAAATGTAGTAATTATACACCTGGTAGCAGCACTTTAATGGACCTCATTAAAGTACACCTATTCATTAAAGTTCAGCTGTTCCACCAATCAGAAAACACCATTGTAGCAATATGAAAGCGCAAGTATCGATTACTCTCGGATATGCAATCGAAAGACAACTAGCGAAACGTCACGGAGGCTGGAAATCCAATACTGTCGCAGAAGGTTATTTACAATTAGCGTTAATTGTAAATAATATTCAAATAAATTCAATTTGTCATCTCGTTTTTCAATGTCTAAATCAATTTCAAGGTTATATCAAGATTAATGTTTATTTTACTCTCTAGATTATATCAAGGTCAATGTCGACATTTGTTTCTCGGAAAAAATCAATACTTTCGCGTCTGCGCACATCTCACAATTTACGAGATATTGCACAAGGTCAGTTCCGCTCCCCAGTCAGATAAGAATAACATGAATACTTATGAATAATTCCAAGTTAGAAATATGGTCGAGCATAAAAAGTCGTATGAAACTTGCCTATAATGGTAATTAAGACGCGTCTTAATTACTACCATTATAGGCTCGTTGCATAAAGTACTATACTTCAATTTTCATTGTACCTGAGTTTTTTACTGTACTTCACTCCCATCCCCTCTACTAGTAAACTCCACACAGAACCAAGATCGCGTATGCAATCAAAGTCGCCTTACGGTCATAGTAACCAGTACTGAGCTAGTGAATATAGTACGTTCCAGAAATATGTTCGCGTTTTCCAGTGAGCTTTCAATATTGAATCAGATTTTCGCATAGGTACTGTCGTCTGTTTGTCTACGTTGCATCCCGGTTTCCCCCACACGCTTCTGCTCCCCCCTCTATAAAGGCTAGTGGCTGGGCTGTCTTAGCTCTTTTCTGAAAACATTAATTTCTGTTAGGAATTGGACGTCTACGTAATATTATACAACTGTTTAAAATAACTTAAATAAAAGGGTCTCGTTAAGTAATTAACTGTCACGTGATTTCCCCCTTTCTACGATCCTGCGGCATAACCACTTGGACGGACAGTAGATAGCATGTCTGAGTAATTTTATCTTTTCGGATCAGGCAGAAGTGAAGACTGAATTTACAGTGCGTAAGGTACTCTTTTATAGAGTAGGTACAGAATTATTTGAACTTGAGTTGCTAGTACGAAGGACGAAACTGGTAATTGGAATTAGGTATAATAGTCTATAATGCGGTGATATTCACTAAAGAACTGAAGCCTCTATCGAAAAGAACGGCCACCATTTTGAAAAATGTGTTTAAATATCCATATTATGATTATTTTTCAATTTAACTTCATTCTCTATATTGTACGCTAATGTGCTGTGGACAGTATAATATACACTGCATAATAAATTCGTCCGAACAGATAGTTCAATTCATGAGTAAAGACCCTTATTGTTAATACAGTACTGTATTTTGATTAAACAAAAACCTAATGAAAATTATCACGCTCAAAATTGCTATATTTCCTAGTTTACGTAAACGGATGAACTACTTTTCTTCCCTCCTATACCTAGTAAAGTGATTTGTTTGTATTTTACGCCAGTATCATCGAACTCCAATCGTGGAAAAAGGTAGCAAACGGTATTTCCGGTTCACAACTGTATAGCCAGGTTAATATTAAAAATGTTAGTAAAAATAAAATGATGTTCCTCTATAACCTGCCCAGTGAAACGTATCGATATACGACAAGAACAAGAAAGCAAGTGCGGTTGTAATAGCTACGTCACTTGAAGAAGAAATCTCACATAAACACTGCAGTTTGTATTAGCTTTGTTCTCAAGGAGCGCGATTGGTTCTGGCATCTCTCTTCCATCGCTATACAGAGTGTCCAATTTGTCTTGTACACCTATTATAAACTTTTTTGTTTGGATAGGTATTGGAATTTTTGTTTTTGAGCGTTATGTTAGAACGAAGGGCTAACGTGAGTGTGGAGATTTGGTGCATGTAACTACATTATGGTGCAAGATACACGTGATGTCATCAATTTTTCAAAATAGTTTGGTGCAATTTTTAATAGGCTATAAACATTACAAATTTTTCTACACTCACACCATTTAAACACTATGAACAATGTATAAGTGGTTCCTAACTGCTGAAACGGAAAATGTTATGAATAGATCCCGGATGTTTAGGCATTTATAACAGGCAAAAAAGGCAATAAAACGTAGAACAAAAGGCACAATAATCACAATAATCTTTGAAGAAGACATTGTAAATTTTAAACGATATAGTATATTTTAGCAATAAATTTAAATTATATCAACATAACTCACATATTTTCTTCGTAGGTGGCACATGCTGACTAATAAAATAGTTTTTTTCGTAATTAACTGTCTTTTCACAAACCTTACATAACAAAACTGTTCCATCGGTTGAAAACACATGGGCACCAAATTCACTAACGTAAGCATGAAGTTTACTTTGCAATGGTTTACTGAATTTAGGCATTCTAGCTGATCGATCTTATACCTTCTGTCACCCGACAATAACTGTCTGTTCCTCAATCAAATTTCTTTATCCTGCAATAATAAACGCGTGTAGCACGAAATTGTAACAGTAAGATTTGAAAATATGAAAGTAAACAATTGAAAATGCTACATGATAAGTTCTATGAGAACGGGATTAATATTTAAAATTATAAAGCTGATTCTTGGTATCGTGAAGACATGACAATATTATATTTGTAACTGCGGATTGTCGATCATTATTCATATAACACCAGTAGTATTAAAGCACGATTATTAGCAGATTAAGCACCGAAATAAATTACTTTTATTTAATATTATTAGTAAAGTTAGTCATTGTTTCAAATATATAAATTTCATACATATTACATTACAATCAATTAGAAAATTGTAAATAAATAAGAAACATTGCTTTAAAATGAAAAAGGGCAATACCCTATTAATAAGAAACACCTTTAAAAAAAGGCAAAATAGGCAAAATAAAAATTGGCCCTATCACTTTGATTTATACCAAATCACATTTATATCTATGCAAATAATGATTTACTTCCACCTATTAAAAAAGGCATTTTGCCAAACATCCGGGCTCTACTTATGACTGTGTTCACGATTTCATGCTGTACGTCTTTACTTACTGGCTTTTAAGGAACCCGGAGGTTCACTGCAACTCTCACATAAGCCCGCCATTGGTCCCAATCCTGAGCAAGATTAATCCAGTCTCTACCATCACATCCCAACTCCCTCAAATACATTTCAATATCATCTTCCCATCTACGTCTCGGCCTCCCCAAAGGTTGTTTTCCCTCAGACCTCCCAACTAACACTCTACATGCATTTCAGGATTTGTTCATACGTGCTACATGCCCTGCCCATCTCAAACGTCTGGATTTAATGTTCCTAATTATGTCAGGTGAAGGATAAAATGCGTGCAGTTCTGCGTTGTGTAACTTTCTCCATTCTTCTGTAACTTCATCCCTCTTAGCTCCAAATATTTTCCTAAGCATCTTATTCTCAAACACCCTTAACCTATGTTCCTCTCGCAAAGTGAGAGTACAAGTTTCACAACCATAATGAACAACCGGTAATATAACTGTTTTCTAAATTCTAACTTTCACATTTTTTGATAGCAGACTGGATGATAAAAGCTTCTCAACCGGACAATAACAGGCATTTTCCATATTTATTCTGTGTTCAATTTCCTCCCGAGTGTCATTTATATTTGTTACTGTTGCTCCCAAGTATTTGTATTTTTCCACCTCTTCAAAGGATAAATTTCCAATTTTTATATTTCCATTCCGTACAATATTCTGGTCACGAGACATAATCATATACTTTGTCTTTTCGAGATTTACTTCCAAACCTATATCTTTACTTGCTTCAAGTAAAATTCCCGTATTTTCAATAATCGTTTGTGGATTTTCTCCTAACATATTCACGTCATCCGCATAGACAAGCAGCTGATGTAACCCGTTCAATTCCAAACCCTCTCTGTTATCCTACTGTACGTCTTTAGGAAGTTTATATTTTTCACGCCAGTTAATAAAATTTCTTGATATATTTCCTCTTATGCCTATAAAGAAATCTGTGACGATAATATTACGAATATTAAAATATATACTTTGAAAGAAAGTTACCTTTGGAGTGTAGTGTGAATTAGTTACAAAACAAAATGAAAATTATTGTTCCAGTTAACTGTACAGATATAATGAAATATTTTCACTAGATGCAACATCATCTGCACATGTTTTTAATAACCACACGTCACAAAAGTGACTCGCTGTTTTTTTTTCCCCATTCTTGGCCTTCAGGATAGCCTCAGGAAGGCAATATTTTGTGACAAATTGTGTCAGGATCCGGAGAGCGGAACGGTTTTCAATTATTTACATGGTTCAGGGGAAACACAGGCCGCGGCCCCCAGCAGTAATAAAAGAACTCTGAGAGTGGCTGTGGGGCATCCGCTATACAACAGCGAGGATGATATTGATTAATTGACAGCACGAGAAGTCTGGGTGCAATCACTTCATCAACTGGGGAGACAAATCTCGACGCGTTCCGAATAAAAATTTAGAAGAAAAAAGAAATATACGCAAAGCTGACGTCGACGCAAACAAAAACTCAACACTCAAAGCTTAAAAATTCACACACAGATGAACTGAACTGAATTTAACGAACGGCCGCCACAAAATATTATCATTGTCTCTATTTTATGCAAAATCATTACGAACGTCTCATGATCATGGCAAAAATAATCATAATGGAGGTTATTAATGTATCATGACTAAGGTAATAAAATTATTACAACGTTTATAGTTATGAAAATTAATTAATTTAATAATTTCATTGTTTTGTAGAATTATTGACCTAACAAGACACTGGGTAAAATAAAGTTCCATAAATGGAAATAAATAATAATAATAATAATAATAATAATAATAATAATAATGATGATACAGTGAAACCTGTTCAATACGGAAGTGACATGGTCCTAATTTTTTCCGTTATGGACAGGTTTCCGTATTATTCAGGTGTTACATTAAAATGGAATATTTTATCATTCGTATACATGAGAAACAAACTGGCACACAGGAAACTGCAAGGAGTACAAAATATTCCATTTAACACTAATCACATTAAATCATCTTTCTGTCGCTTATTACGTTGGTGAATCATCTTGATTAAAATCTCATTTTCTATACAAATGTTATTGTAACTCACTCATTAGCCATTAAACACTACTAAAGTTTACTAATCTCATTCAATTTAATATCTAACACTGTACTATAATATTAGTAGTAGTAGTAGTATTTATTTATTTAACCTGGTAGAGATAAGGCCGTCAGGCCTTCTCTGCCCCTCTACCAGGAGATTCCAACTACAATATCAACAATAAAATTACAATTAGTATTAAATTTACAATTACAATTACAAACAATATTACAATTAGTATTAAATTTACAATTACAATAAAATCAAAGTACGAAAAGATTACCTGAATAATTAAAGCTAGATAATTTATCATAGAGAAACAAAGAATATTTTATATTTACTGAATTACAAATTAAATCTAGAATAACAAAATTGTATAGTGATGAAATTACTGAATATTGAAATATTTTGTGATAGATTAAAGAAACTATTTACAAGTAATCAATTACTGACCAAGTGCCTAGTAAGTTTTCGTTTGAATTCAATTTTATTTCGACAGTCCCTGATGCTAGCAGGTAGCGAATTCCAGAGTCTTGGCAGGGCTATTGTGAAAGAAGATGAGTATGAGGAGGTGCGATGGGATGGTATTGTTAGTATTGTTTCATGACGAGAGCGTGTGTTCAGATTATGGTGGGAAGAAAGGTAAGTGAAGCGAGACGACAGGTACGAAGGAATAGAAGAGTTCAAGATTTCGAAGAGAAAGAGAAGTGATTGTAAATTTCTTTTCTTATCTAGTTTAAGCCAACCTATTGCTTCCAGGGATGGGGTAATATGATCATATTTACGAACATTGCTTACAAAACGTACACACAAATTATGAGCACGTTGAAGTTTCATTTTGTTGTCGCTGGAGAGGTCAGTCAGTAAAATGTCCGCATAGTCGAATATTGTACTGTATATCAAAATATATTATTAATTAATTGGACTAGGAGCCATCCATTAGAAGGCTTGAATTCTGGTTTATGTAATTTCTTCCCCAGTATAATGGCTTGCTTTGCAGAATAGATCCAGAAATTGGCTTGTTCTTTGAAAGGTCATGAAGAACCCACTCCCACAACAGTTCATACATTTCCACATAAACAGTTGCTTTCTGGTTCCTTTTACAGTATGTCACCAATATTGGCCCCAAGCCACTCATTATGATCTTTATCGTTAAAGTGTCGCACCTCACTTTTCCACAACTGAACTTCAACATTAGTTCACATACACTTCGTTTCTAATTTTCTTTTAACTCGCTAACTTTCACTTCATCACTGAATGTTAATACCACATTTTACGCAACGTTTTTTTTACCAGGAAATCACTACACTTGCGCTCTGTCTAGCTACGACAGTATACGACTTTGAAGCATTGAAAATTTTTGAAGGGAGGGACTCGTCTGCCTAGTCAACAGGGTAATAAAATTTATGACCCTCGTACCCTCTAAAATTTTGCAAAGAAAATTTGTTTTTATCTTAGTGACCTACATATTTCGTATATTCCTTGCAATTACACGCTGTTTCAAAATATACTTACAAAATATAGTGTGTCCAAAATATTATTTCTGTTTTGAACAGTAGCGGGCAGTTTCCGTTTCCGCGTTGGACAGTTTCCGTTTTATTCAGGAAAAATTACTCATAATACATATGAATTTCACCGGGACCAATATATTGTTCCGAAATAGACAGAATTCCGGATTATTCAGGTTCCGATTTGAAGAGGTTTCACTGTAACAATTTAATATAATATATCTGTATTTTATGTCATACGTATTTCATTTAATATAAGATATATGGATCATACGCGGAGACTAAGAGAAAGGCAGAAAATAGTAAAGACTGGAGAATGCTGAGTTTGCAGTGAAAGACCTGAACTTGGGCAGAACACTATGAATGAATGCATGAATGACTGTCTGTCTTATGGATATTACGACGAAGTGAAGAGAAGCACTAGAACAGTGTTTCCCAACCTTTTCCACCCATGATATACCAATAACCTAGCAGACCATCTTCTGCCTAAGAAAATATCACGTGAATGGTTAATTTGTGGACCAATGTTTATAGGAGCTTCTTTGCTTCTCTTAATTTGCACTTTTCATCTGCAAAATATTGACCATCGCTTTTGAAACACCTTGTAGCTTAGCGAAAGTTTGAAATAACAATTTTGAAAATTTTAATAAAATTCCTCTTAACTTCTGAAATATTAATGGGTAATGTTAGAGTTTTAAATCCATATTAAAAGAAAACTTTTACACTGTACAAGAATATTATATGTAATTTTAATTGATTTTTATGTCAATAGCTTTAATTTAAACTAAGCCTGTTGTAATTTGGTAATATAATAGTTTTTAAATAAACAAAAACTAAACAACCCATAAGCAATTTGATTGTGTATGTTATTAACCAATGTAACAAAATAAAAGAAATCTGAGAGCTGCAAAGTAATAGTTTGTTTATCTGTCTCTAGACTCCAGCCGGATGACATTATGCTCAACATGTGCACATGAACTCTGAGGTACATAGAGGTGTTACAGACGAATAGAAATGATGAGGAATCGATATAGCAGGGGTTTTTACGGTATTTTAACGGCAAAGGTGATATGGATCGTTGCTTGAACCGATTACTGGCGAACTTCCAACGTTGGTGCCTTTGCCAGTTTTTCGTTTTTCAGTTCGCACAATCCTATTACGATGATCGGATTGCCATCTCAGAAGAAACAGAAATAACGAAGGGAGATGTTTACCTGCGTTCGTATGTGCTTGGTCATTCTGGTTATCATATACAGCGCCAAAGGTAAAGAATGAAATAGAAGTGAAATCATTGAACGCAAAATATTAAAATATTACACAATTAGAAATCAACTACAACAGTAAATGTTTTTGTAATAAACTAAATGTAAGATAGAGTCGCAATAAATGAATAGATAATATGTACTGACATGGAACGCTCTTGCATAACTCATATGGGAATAAATAAAACATTTTCAATATTTGGGCTGAAGCATAAGTTAAAGTGACGTACTCAGTATACAGAAGAATATAAACAGATTCTTTTGTCACAATATTAGTAAGATATGTAAAGAAACAAAAACATAGAAGTTATAATAAAGTGTTACGAAATAATGAAAATGTCTTTCTCTCACAATAAAAATTAAATATGAAAGAAATTCGAACAGAGTTTATTCAGTTAAGGGGACACTAACTTATAATGAAATTCAGAAAGTGCATATTTTTAAGGGTACACTGTAGTGAAATTAATAATATCCATATTTGTTAACCTAGATTCAACAATAAATCTATTTCAGAGGATGATGAAAAAGCTTTAGGCTATATGGGAATTTACTGAACCGATTAACAATTAAAATATGCTATTCAAAACCTAACTATAAAATAATAATAAGTAATGATCTCAGCAACGCGACTCCATGAGGTACTACACGTTCAGCCGCCTATAATCCAATGATGTCATGGAGAACATAGGAATAAAAAAACAGGTAGCATACAAGGCGAACAGTCCGCCTCGGTAGCGTAGTCGGTATAGTGCTCGAAGTTGCGGGTTCGATTCCGGCACAGGTCAATGGTATTTAAGTGTGCTTAAATGCGACAGGCTCATGTCAATAGATTTACTGGCATGTAAAAGAACTCCTGCGGGACAAAATTCCGGCACACCGGCGACGCTGATATAATCTGTGCACTTGCGAGCGTCGTTAAATAAACCCTAATTTATTTTTTACAAGGAGAACAAGGGGAAAAATAAAAGAAACAAAAAGAAAGCTGAGGAATGCAATGACAATAAGGGGGATACTATGAGAGAAACAAGGTAAAAGGACAAAAAGAAAAACACAAGAACAAAGGGAACAACAAGGGAAAATACTAAGAGAAAGACAGAAATACGAGAAAAATAAAGAAAATAAAATAAAAATGGGAACATTAGGAGAAGAAGAAGAAGAATACTAGGAGAAAGAGGGGAATACAAGTGTCAGAGGTGAGCCTGCCTGGAGAGAAATAAAAAATAGGTTGCAGCCGCCAAATTACTCTTCAAGGAACGACCACTCATATAAATTGAGGGAAAGAAGGCAGAGGACGGACACTGGAAAGTTTTCTTTTCTCAATCGTACTATCAGGGACTGGAATGCTTTACCTGCAGACTTACTAAAGGCATTACCAATAACCAAAAATGCATTTAAAAATAGGCTTAAGGACCTTACTAATAGACGGTAATTATACACAGTATTTAAAGGGTGTAAATGATATGTTGTTATTGAAGTGTTGTATCAGTAAAGAATTATGTTGTGTCAGTGAAGTGTGTTGTATCAGTGAAGAAGTATGTCGTGTCAGTGAAGTGTGCTGTGTAAGTGAAACGTGTTCCTGTCAGTGAAGCTTTATAGTTTATAGTGGCAGTGCAAAGAATTTGAACAGTGAAATGTTTTTGAAGTGTTAGTGAAATCAGGATAGAATCAGTGAAATGTGTCGTAGTTCCAGTGCAGTGAGTGAGTTGACAGCGAAATGAGTGTAATGTTGAAAGGTACTTGTGCAGATATGAACATATACTCGTGGGTTTTAGTTCGATCTTAGTTTTAAGATACAAATTAGAAAATTTCAAATGTTATTTTAAGTGATCGTTTCATTTAATTTAGTATATTCCCTGTTGTTGTTGTTGTTGTTATTATTATTATTATTAATTATTAGTATTATTATTAATTGCATTTTTAATTAATAAGTTTAATATTGCCATTATTGAGTGTAATTAGTTACCACTGCCACCGGGTATATACCCATTGCAGTGTGAATAAATACATACATCTTCGGCGGTCCTCAACGTTTGCTATTCTGTTGTGCTTTCCCCCTCATATAGTAGCTATTAGGTTAAGACCAATTTCGGCTTTCCCCTTCAAAATTCAATGTTTCTTCAATGGAGTGGAGAACGTCGGAGTGAGACAAGTGGCCAACAGGCTTAGAGTCACATGGGCAATTTCTCTCAGTCCTATTTTCACTTGTTCGAAACAAGTTTCCGCGTGTATTTTAAATGTTTTCTCTCCAATTTCTCCACTGACATTGATAATACAAAGTTAATAAGAGAAAGACAAGGAGAATTAGGGGAATATGAAGAGAAGAAGGGAATCCTGATAGCGATGTATTTTCACAATTGCCTCTCAATAATCTCTTCCTATTATCTAACATTATTTGAAATATATTAACATTCTATGTATTTTAGTTTAATTCTGCTACACAGTTTGTATTTCACTGTTTAATTAACAGTTCACAGTATTTTACTCTTTAATTAATAAGTAACTCTTGTAGCCTATACACGTAACTTTTATATAAATCAAATTATTGTTGTATTCTTTGTAGTTTTCAAGTTCTTACATATGAAGAGTCCACTGCAAGAATGATGGATGTCATTTGGAATACATTTTTCAGGAGAAGCGATTGAACGTTTGAAATGCTTAGCGCTCAAAGCTTAACTGTGATTTTCCGATCATTACTGGACAATGACTATCAGTGTTAATGCCATATAACTCTCTATGTACATTCTATATGTCTTAAGCTATGCATTGACAGTCTTGGTTCATTTTCGACAAGAAAGTGACATCCATCATTCTTGCAGTGGACTCTTCATATGTATGTATACTTTTTGATGGTTGAGTGGAAGAAAAGACCTTACTGCCTTAACTCTACCAGCTAAAATAATAATCATCATTATTATTATTATTATTATTATTATTATTATTATTATTATTATTATTATTACAGTGAATTCATTTTTGATTTTAATATCACATTTTCAGAAATTTAAAGTCATTTTATAGGTCTTTTTCTGTAATTTTTACGTATAAACTTTCAAGCCATTCTCATCAGGATTTCAAGGTGTGAAATGTGGCGGAGACACACTGCAGTTTTTAGGAAGTTCTTGAAATGTGCAACATTTCTAAGAGAAATACGACTTCCCACGAATAAGAAATGCAAGATAATTTGTATATATTTTTAAATGACGCTAATATAATAACTGTGGCAATATTAGCTGATGTATACAACGCATCGTATATGTAAGCACGTGTATTATGTGCGTGCTTTCCAGTGTTCAAGTATAAACATTTCCAAGTTTTATATAATCAAGGGAGAAATCATGTGAGTAATATTCATTAAACCAACTGCGGAGAGGCAGCAGTATATTTATGGGGATGTTGAGAGTGAAACGTATCAGTGTGAAGCCGACAAATTTAATCAACCGCGTCCTGCAAGACACGGGCCATTGGCCGCCCGACAGTGCGACAAATTAGCAGCCAGGTTTAGAGAACCAGAGAACCGCCGATATCGCAAGCCCTGTTCCAGGGAGGGAAGATGCCGCACAACTAAATTCAACACATTATTTATTCATACATTCATTACTAGCAGTTTATTTTAATTTTACATCCATGACTACAAATCGGTCATGCAATTTTTCACTTTAGATGGCGACCAGTTTTAGAACGTTGTTTCGCTTATGATCAAGCAGTATTGTTTGATGCAATCTGATAGTAACTTTCTAACAAAGTTTCTGTCCACAAATTAAATTTCTGTCAAAACCATTGCAATCAAGTACAGAATGTATCGTAAGTTTGAAATACTGTTTCTCCTTCTTTACAGGTACTGTACTTCTGAAGCTAGAATGTCGTCGTTAAGGTGAGTTAAATTCCTCAAATTTGGGTGCAATTTTCTCAGAAGTTATAAAAGATAAAAATGTAGAAGAAATAGGGCATATGTGACATAGCATTATGTATACAACCGGTTAAATAAATTTAAAATTCCATTGAGCGGTTAGCAAAATAAAAAAAATAACATTGATAACTTTTTTCAATTAAGAATTACTGCAAATTATTTTTTATTTTTGCTGAAGAAAGAAATAAACTTAATGTTTTAACCTACTGTGTAGAATGCCATCACATTGATATTATATATTAATTTCAGCCTTCCGAGAACGTCTCTGGAATTCTCTCCCTGACCATGTCAGAGACTGTCGGACAATATCAAAATTCAAATTTAAATTAAAAAATCACATTCTAGTTCATGGAATTGCTTGTTGAACACCTGTCAGGTTACGCAACTTCGGCTTAACCCATGACGTATAGTAAATATTGTAACTATGCTATTGTAAAATTGACAATTAGTATGTAATTTATTATTATTATTATTATTATTATTATTATTATTATTATTATTGGCGAATCCAGAAATACATATAGAGTGTTAGTTGGGAGACCGGAGGGAAAAAGACCTTTAGGGAGGCCGAGACGTAGATGGGAGGATAATATTAAAATGGATTTGAGGGAGGTGGGATATGATGATAGAGACTGGATTAATCTTGCACAGGATAGGGACCGATGGCGGGCTTATGTGAGGGCGGCAATGAACCTTCGGGTTCCTTAAAAGCCATTTGTAAGTAAGTAAGTATTATTATTATTATTATTATTATTATCATCAGTTATCACTATCATCATTGCTATCTCTGTTTTTCTTTCTTTTTTTTTCTTGTACTAGCTCGATGAGAGCTCTATAGCGTTCTTTTGACCCTGTTGAACCTCTATAGGGCTTTAATTTAATTTGTTTTATTTTCATCAGCGTCTGTATTTCTTTTTGAATTTATCTCTGCTATCTGGTAGGATGGAAGAGAAGGCCTCACGGCCTTAATTCTATCAGATTAAATAAATAAATATAATAAATAAATAAACAAATAAATAAATACTTTCTGAGAAAAGTACACCAATGTCACAAAAATAAGAAAGTGCAAAAAAATGATGTCAAAGTTTCCATATCTTGCAGTGTTAAAATCTTCAGATTTAGGTGCACTTTTCTCAGAAGTTATAAAAGATACAAATGTAGCAAAAATAGGGCATAAGTAACATACTTTTATTTATACAACCGGTCAAATAAATTTAAAATTATACTGGGCGGTTGGCAAGAAAAAATTGCTCATTGATAACATTTGTTGCATTAAGAATTACTAGTACAATATTTTTGCTGAAGGGAGGGTTAAAAGCTGACAATTAAAATAAATAAAACCATACTATCATTTTACACATATTAAATTACCGGAAAACGATAAAAATCAAAATTTCATTTTTTATCAAAATTCGGTGTACAGACTCCATTCATCATCTTAATTAGAAGGTGTTTTCCCAACCGTAACACTGCAACCAGATGAATCGTCTCTCACGTCTTTTCTCAACTTGTTTCATGGCTTCTTGCGTTGCCTTTTCATTCCCCTGTTTTCTAAGTTTGTTTAATGGCGAGGTTTTCCCTCCTCCTACAGGTAGGCCTACCAACACTAGTAACGAAACAGAAAACCGGGGTATAAAGATGGAATACTAATAATACTAGTATTTCATATTTGTGACACAGTTATGTTGTAAGTCATAATCCCAAAAATAGCATTATTTAAAAACGAAATCAAATCAACATGCATTGCTATAAAAGTAGATTATTTCTCTTTAAGAATATATATCACACACAAATTCCACACTTTGCGACATCTGGCCGACATCTGCGGCTGACCACTAGGATCCAGAATACAAAGCAGAGGTAAATGAAAAATACAATATGATTGCGGAGAGAATACGGAACAATGATAAATTTAAAAATAAAGTACAATTTGATTTCGGAGAAACATGAGATGAAAATACATTGAAGAGTAATGAAATGAAGTAAAAAAAAACATATTACGTAGTATTATACAAGTGATTGTGTAAAATGGATAATGAATCTCTCAATACCATTAGACAAATTTTGTTAATGTCATCATTAGAAAATTTAAGAGAAAGGAGAATGGTTTTGGTTAACTTAAATGAAGTTCCCCTAGCGCCAAAAAGAAGCCCTTTCACTTCCCATGTATTAATATTCATTTTATATCTCTCACTGAAGTGAGGAATACATGGATTGTAAATAGACTTCTTTTCATCGTTAACGTTATTGGCTAGTTGATCATCCTTCTTAAACGGACAGTGGGGTCAAGAATGAGGCTATAATGTCTGCTCTTCTCGTTGACCCATTCTCAGCCAAGCAATGCACTTCTTCGTAAACCTCCCACATTGCCTTGCGAAGAGTGGTTGCGATGGAGCTTCTCACTTTATAGCGGCGATTGTTCCTCAGTAGTTCTCCTTTAAGGCAATAACCCAAAACATGCCCAAGGGTTTCTACTTCGCTGCATCCTGGGTGACGACAGTTTTGATCTTGGAAGGAACGACAATGAGGAATAACAATGTATATTCAAGAAAAGAACTTACCGCCAAAATTTTCACTTTCCTCGGAAACGCAATAATGATAAACGTTTCAACAGTTCAGCTTCTAACTGCAAACTAACACATTCCCGCGAAAGATAGTATCAGTGCGTAATAATTTTGAAGGTTTCCGCTGGAATAAAACACGTCTCAGGTCGTATATCACACTATTTCATAATTGTACCCATATTTCATATTTTTAATATTTCCTATAGAATGTAATAATAATTTTTACTAAAATATATTATTAACCAATGCTGGGTTCTTGCCAGTAAAGCCGTTAACTTTCTTGCTTTCCAATATCGGAGAATAATGTAGCAAAAATTATAACCGTTTTAATATAGGCACCATATTTTTACCTTATGCGCTTATACACTATACCACACCTGCTGTTGGTCCGCGGGTTCATATAACCTTGTCGAGAGGATTGTCAGACAATTCCACCGACTATATCCCTTCTCCACCACTTAGGAGACGGTTATGCATGCCATGGTAGGTCAGTCCTCCATTTTTATGGACTGTTATACCGCTGTCCTTGGTCCCCAAAACAGGTTGCACCACAGGAAGGTGAGGATGGGATTTGAGTAGGAGAGGTTATGGAATGCACTTCACTACTCCTTGCAATCCATGTTTACTTAATATCTTAGGTTAATGATGAGCTCGATACACTAAAGGTCTCACTAATAAAAACTCTTATCTAGACGTTTAACTGTCATATGCTTACACAACGAATAGCTCGTTTATAAGTCGTGTATAAATTCCTGATTAATGGTATGCGTAATGTACCTAAATACGATTCCACAATGTTGTGGTATCGAACATTTATAGAAACAGATTCTGTGTTAAAAAAAACATGCAGGAGGTGGCAGGCGAAACCCAGCACGAGAAGCTGCTATGTCTTGGCTTGACCCCAAAACTCCTCAGATCTAACCCTCCTGACTTCTTCGTGTGGGGTTTTATTAAAGACATTGTCTATTCACAGAAACACAGGAACATTAATAATCTGAGACTAAAATTACTCAAGCTTTTCAACAAGTCACTCCTCTTATGTTACAACGGACATGGGCTGAATTGCATCACCGTTATGAGTTGTGCAGGGTGCGCAATGGGGGTCATGTTGAGCTTCCATCTTTCAGTGTTGTATGCACACATTTTCAACAAATAAAGTTCAGTAATAAAGGTTTTACTGTTTTTTTATTTTATCCATACCCAAACGGGTCACCCTGTATAATAATGAAATATTACACAGAAATGGCCGGTTTTAGAAATCTTTATATTTATATTTTAACTCGTCATTAATTTACTTACTGATACGTATGCGCTTTCTTCAGTTTCGCCAAGCATCGTTAAGGCAATTTAGAACAATACAGAGAGATATCCTCCATAATCCTTTTACACCCACTTAACAGTGACTTTCCAGCATTGCGTTTGATGCAACTGAAATTACCATATTTTTGTAGATGATATAAACAATATTTCAAATTTTTTATTCGCCAGCTATGTTTTTTTTTTAAGAATATGGATTTTTCTGTATTTGAAAACGTTTTCCCTCGATGTCTTTTCTGTGTCTCCATGGTTGAAATTACGCACTGGCAATAATGCTATTTCATGCCAACATGGCTTGAAAATTTGTTTCCTCAGTCACCACTAGGTCGTGCGCAAGCAAAACAAAACACGACAATAATTCAGATGGCCGTGATCACATCCAACCAATCAAATTCGCTATTCCGAAGTTACGGTGGTGTGAAAAATGTGCTATGCAAGATGTAAGCAGGAAATCTTCACATTACTGAACACACCTATGTAAATTTAAAGCAAACGCTGTTCCGTGAAACGATATATAAAGATGACTTTAAAATTAAAAGAACCTTGGTGAGACCGGGCAAGAGTTTGGACATTCATTTGTTAAATGCACAAAATTTTTTACACATATACAGCCATAAATCATGATTTGGATTTGAAATATAATTTTTATATTTCATTTCTGTCTTCTTCCTCCCCTAATTTAAATTTAACAAGGCGGAACTTTTAGTTAGCTACCCCCATAATCCCTTATTTTCATCTGTCGTAAAAAATCTTGGCTTCTTTTTCGATGATAATCTAAATTGGAATTTTCAAATTAAAGAAACGATAACAAAAATCTGTTCCTCCATTCACTGTTTGAGTCGCTTAAGAAATTTCTTGCCCCAGAAACTAAAACTTACTCTAGTACAAACTCTAGTAATACTGCACTTCGATTATTGTGACGTTCTGTTAAGTGACCTAAGTTCTGAACTCTCAGTCAAGTTACAGCGAGTTCAGAAAATGTGCGTCAAATACGTATGCAACATCCGACGATATTTATTTTCTTTATTTATTTATTTATTTATTTATTTATTTATTTATTTATTTATGATCACATATCACCGTCCTTCGCAAGTCTTTCGTAGCTCCGACTTAAAGAACGTAGAACTTTACACTCTTTGATTTTACTCTTTCGAGTTCTGCACACTTCAACACAAAATTACCTTTCGTCTCGTTTCTCTTATCTACACTCTAACCACGACGTAAATACTAGACCACTTCTCTGTGGCACGTTAAGTATACCTCTTCATAGAACATCATGTTATTCATCTTTTACAATATCCACCTCGCGACAGTGGAATTCCTTGTCACAAAGTATTAGGGGCTGCAAGACAATAAACACTTTTAAATACAGCTTAAAAGATAACCTTCTTAGTATTTCACTCCAATCATACTGACTTAAACTATCACTGACTATATTGTTACTTCTTACTTTAGACATGCATCCTGATAGTGCTGTAGGGCCTATTTTCAAAATTGTATCATAATAATCTCTTTCTATGATGTAACATTATTTGAAATATACTAAAATTCTATGTATTTTAGCTTAATTCTGCTACACAGTTTGTATTTCATTGTTTAATTAATAGTTCATAGCATTTTGCTGTTTAATTCGTAAATAATCTCTTGTATACATGTAACTCTTACCTAAATCAAATTGTTGAATTCTTTGTAAGTTCATACATATGTATGTATACTTTTTGCTGGTTGAGTGGAAGAGAAGGCCTTACGGCCTTAACTCCGCCAGCTAAAATAAATTATTATTATTAATATTATTATTATTATTATTATTATTATTATTATTATCGCTAAATATTTCCATGAGGTCTAGTCTCGAGATAACAATACAATGACAGTCGAAACGATTCACACATCAATATGACGCAAATGAATTATTTGAAATTATAAAGAATAATAATATTTCAATACAGATAATGTGATCCATTTAGAAATTAACACAATAGTTAAGTCCTTTAGAATTATAGAGTTTGTTAAATTAATTATTTTTGTCCGTATTATTAATCAACACATTGCGTGCGAATAATAATCAACTATTCATTATGATATCACACTAATTTCCCCCTCCGTGTTTATTTTTTTCACGGCTGACTGGATTCGAAACAAGCGTTTTTAAACACATTATAATTTCAATCATCCATGATATACTGTAATTAATGACGTCACTATTTTAACGAAAAGTTAAATTGGATTTATCGAATGGCAAGCGCATAAACATTTCAGCTTAAAAAGTCCTACTACAGTTCGTTGTAATATCAGTCCACAATCATTGACAGTTTACGAATCAAATATTTTCAGAAAATCTTACTATCAACAAAATGTGTTTATGAATTCGTAATAATTGAAGATGTTATTTAATTTTTGACAGGTCACATTTGTAATAAACAATTTATTTACATCTGTGTATAAGAATTCTAAAATTAGAATTTTGTTGCGAAAAAGTATGCCTTAGATATACTAATCCTAGGAATTAAAAAATTACGTTTTAATTTTTTATGTGTGAACAAGTTCATCATCTGTAAAATTTTCGGTACTTATACCTTTTGCACCTCGTAGCCTTTATAGCGTGTCTCCCATTGATTTTCTTCGGAGAACCAAAACATAATATGTAGAACTAATATGTTCGTAATCAAGCAATTCTTGAAACAAATTCTTGGGACTCAATGAGAAATAAGTGGAGAGCGATATAGTCTTACACCACAAAAAATTCACAGGGGAGCGTATTAAAAGTTTGAGTTATCATCATTTCTTCAGCGTGTATTTACGTCATTTGTTGAGTAAATTTCGTAATATTTTATTGGTAGATTCTCCATACGTACAAAAAATTAAGTCACACAGTAAACTATTTTTGTTCAAAGTGTGTCTCATTCTAAACTTTCAAATTTAATTGCTTCGATAATAATGTGAGATTTTTTAAATGCAGTATACAGTACGCAACGTAGGGTAAACATTGGTAATTTCGTGATAATTTCATGAAAATTAATTTAAAATGCAAATGTGTAAATATATCCTTATTCCAATTTTTTCAACTAAAAGACGATAACTTGCTGTACAAATCTGGAGACATAAAAGATTGGATACGTTCTTGAATATGTGCAAAAAACCACTTTTACAACTTAAGCTAAAAGGTTGGTTATTTCGTTATAACCTTGGTACTTTCGTGATATTGCATTGATAATTTCGTGAGAGGTAGAAGAATTGTGGAAAAATTCATTAAAGTCAAATGAAATTCTCATTTATTGTTACAAGACTTCAAACATAGTAATTCCGTCTAATATTCATAGCAATAAAACATAGAAATACATATCAACACATAATAAGAATGAAATCAAAGGAAAAATTGAAATTGAAAAGGGATCTTCTTTGCCCTGAAAGGGTGAACACTTTTATTACGGCTTTACTATAGCCTATATTACTAGGGTAACTCCAAAAGTAATGCAAACGTTTGTTTAAAAATTATATTGTTATCCTACAGCTTTGCTATTTTCACAGAATGTAGATGCAACCTTAAGGAACAAAGTGTCACTTTTCCACATAATCCCGTCCCTTTCAACTGCCTTACGTAACCTAGGAACGAGGACCTGTAGACCAGCACGGTAAAAGTCTGGACAAACATGTCTGAGCCACTCTTTAGCAGCGTGCACAAGGGAGTCATCTTCTAACCTCGTTCCGCGAAGGGATCCTTCAGTTTACCAAAGAGATAGTGATCGCACGGTGCAAGTTCAGGACTGTAAGGCGGTTGTTTCAGTGTTGTCTATCCGAATTTTCTGATCTGGTCTGAGGTCTTGTGACTGACATATGGCTGTGCGTTGTCGTGCAATAGCAGAACATCCTTCTTCTGCCAATGTCGTCGAACTTGAAGTTTCTTGAGAGTTGCAACATACCCGTCAGAATTAATGGTGGTTCCGTGTGGCATGATGTCCACAAGCAAGAGTCCTTCTGAATGGAAAAACACAGTAACCATAACGTTTCCTGCCGAAGGTGTACTTTTGAATTTCCATTTCTTTGGTGAATTTTCATGATGCCACTCCATTGTTTGCCTTTGTCTCCGGCCCAAAATGGTGGAGCCATGTTCCATCTTCTGTCACAATTCTTGCAAGTAAGTCATCTAGCACTTATCATTGACACTTAGCATGATAACAAATCAAACAGAAGCTGCACTGAACCCTTTGCGTCTCCGTTTTCTTTTTTGTTATCACATCTTGTCTTCAGATTTCTGAAATTCCTATTGTAATACAATTTTTAAATAGTATAAAATGTAACGCTTAATGCTCAACAAAATTTCGCCTCAAACAGCTAAGATTTCTATCAGTAAAGCTAAGCCTATATGGCGATTACAGCTGTATCTAAAATTCCAAAAACATTTCCTAAAATTTCATGAAGATACAATAAATCTTTGTACCAAATATAATATGCTTACCTTTAGTAATAAGCCTGTAATGTAATTACAAACATCCACAAAATTTGTACGCCTGAGAAGTCGACGCAAACTTGCTCTCTCCAAACATAAAAGCTCACTGAAGCAACTACAATAGTCACACAAAGCGTAGCTGTATGTTTCTGGAAACTGGACAACATATGCAATCCCTTGGCGGAAATTTGGATCTCGTAACACCATTGGTTAGTTCACAAAAGAGAAAAGAAAAACTATCACGAAATAACCACTGCCACGAAATTACCAATGTTTACCCTACTCAAAATATCTTAACACGCAGTTTCACATACTTTCGATCCATATCGAGACCTTAACGTAGAAAAATACCTATGTACATAATCAATGAAAACACTGTGAGCTTAAATTTAAACTCACAGTGAATACATTAAATATTTATTTTGCTAGCACCAGACAGCTTCTCAAACCTATATCAATTTATACATCTTTTTGAGGTCTCAAACTAAACTTAAAACTATTGTAAATGCGCTCAGTACGACGAAGAACCATTGCTTTTAATAATACAATAAAGTTTCAATTGACCGTCTGTGCTTATCTTATTATATAAAATATTATACTAGTTAGTTACATGAACGTTTTCGGCACTTGTGTGTGCCATCATCAGATGATTGAATGATACTGCATATTAACCTTGCCAAATGGATACATGTGATATCGCCATGATTATTATTTATGCACAAAACATGTAATATATACCCATATCAGTTAAAACAGTAACATAAAATGATAATAAAACATTTACACATAGTTAATTAAAGTCAGATGATTAAAAAACAGTTATTTAAAACAATGTTCGTTTGCTGCTATAATGTCCATCGTTCTGTATATACGTTGTGGTTAAGTTAATGCTTGTGATTATTTCAAATGGGATAACCAGTTTTTAAGTATCACCTCGTTAATTGTTTGCACTAGGATATTAAAATATGTAGAAAATTAAGCCACGAAATTCATTTCTTAATGGGTAATGTTCACTTATTGTCCGGTGTTAATCACACACATAAATAATGAAGCACTTAGAGAGGTAAAAACATGGCGTGCAAGACACTTGCATAATATAAGTACTGCGTTTAGTTGTTATAATGTCTGATGTTGATTTCTTTACCTAGCAATATTTCTTTAAATGCTGGGTTGTCAATCATCTAATGATGGCACACACAAGTGCCGAAAACGTTCACGTAACTAACTATAATATTTTATATAATAAGATAAGCACAGACGGTCAATTGAAACTTTATTATATTGTACAGGAACATCATTTTATTGTTACTAACATTTTTAATACTAGCCTGGCTATACCTTTGGATTAATGATTGAGACGCGGAAACACCGTTTGCTACCTCCTTCCACGACTGGAGTTCGATGATACTGACGTAAAATACAAACAGATCACTTTACTAGGCACAGGAGGGAAGAAAAGTAGTTCATCCATTTACGTAAAGTAGGGAATATCGCGATTTTGAGTGTGATAATTTTCATTAGGTTTTGTTTAATCAAAAACAGTACAGTATTACCAGTAAGTGTTTTTACTCACGAACTGAGTTATCCATGCGAACTTATTCATTATGCAGTGTATATTATACTGTCTACAGCACATTAGCGTAAGATATACAGAATGAAGTTAAAATGAAAAATAATCATAATATGCATAGGCTATTTAAACACATTTTTGAAAATGGTGGCCGTTCATTTCGATACAGTTCTTTTGTGCCTATTATCGCAATAGAGCCTATTGTACCTAATTTCAATTAGGCCTACCAGTTTCGTCCTTCATACTTAGTAACTCATGGCAGGAAAATCACGTGACAATTAATTACCTACTTAACGAGGCTCTTTTATTTAAGTTATTTTAAACAGACGTCCAATTCCTAACAGAAATTAATGTTTTCATGAAAGAGCTAAGACAGCCCAGATAGTACCTGTGCGAAAATATGGTTCAATATTGAAAGCTCTTTCGTCACTGGAAAACGCGAAAATATTTCTGAAACGTACTATACTTACTAACTCAGTACTGTACGGCGACTTTGACTCTATACGCGGCCTTGGTTCTGTGTGGCGGACTGTTGTATATAGAGGGGGTGGGAGTGAAGTACATTCAAAAACTCAAGTACAATAAAAATTGAAGTCAAAATAAAATGATGTCCCTGTATAAGAACTTAATTTCATTTCGCTCCCGCTGTGTTGTAAGTAACTTACTTTATTGTTGTTTCCAGCGCTTCCGTAGTAACCGTTGAACGTGTTGTATCTTCAAGTTATATGGCATGCAACAATGATGGTAATTATGCAAAAAAAAAAGCATGATTGTGGAAAAAAATATAAATGCAGTAGGTGGCAGACGAACCATTTAGTATTTTATATTGATATTAAAATACCTCTTTACAAAGCTTCAAATCTAATGTTTCATTTTCTTTTGACCAACATTCGGAACTTCTTACTACAAGCTCTATGTGTAGTCCCTTCAAATGATCGGGCTTATCGCAAATAGCATGCTTTTCAGTTCCAAAAAACACTAAGTCCACAGTTGTATTGCACCACATGTACAACATATCACAATCACAATTAATTGGATTCTCTCTGATATCACACTTGTTATAACGACAAAATCTCTGAAGACGGTCTATATTAAAATTAGCTATTTTGTTATTGCTAATATCAAAGTATCTCAACTTCTTTAATGACTGCAGAACTTTCCAGGGGAAATACGTCAAATCGTTATTGCTCAAATGCAAACTGACAAGATTAATCAGTTTCCTTAACGTTTCCGCCGATAAATCACTTATTTCATTCTTATCCATGTGAAGACGTTGCAAATCCTTAAGACCTTCAAAATCTCCCTTCTTAATTGATGTAATTTTATTCCCACCGAGCTCTAGGTCCCTCAGGTTGTCGATTCCTCTGAAGGTACCATCGCCAATTTTATATATATTATTTCCATCTAAAGTCAGAGTTTTCAAATCTTCCATACCACTAAATGCATCATCTTCTATAGCACTTATCTGGTTATTGCTGATATATAATCTCTTAAGTACTTTCAATCCTATGAAAGCTTCCTTGTACAATTGTTTTATATGACAATTTGAGAGATTTAATATGTCGATAACAATTGAAATATTTAAAAACGCCCCTCTGCGTATTGTTGAAACATTGCTGTTAGAAAAAGACAATACTCTTATCTTGTGATATCTGGTGTCCCCCATGTTTTCAATACTTAATCTCGAAGACTTCGGCAATACTTTCAAACTTTTGAAGACTTTATTGTTGAAACCTGTATTTACGTCAATCAGATCAACTTCTTGACAAGTGATGTCAATGTCAACCCCAAAATCATGGCCAATTTTGCATTCACATAGACCCGAGCAAACAACTTCAGCTCCAGAGCCAACTCTCTGAACAGCCACCAGGAGGAACCAGAACAACATGTCTGCTAACTGTAAACAACCGGGAATAATGCGGGTTAGAATCATTAATTAATAAAATTACAGGCACAGATAGCATTAAAAATTTGGAGGAAATGTTACTAAATGGTTTCCTTTGCTTTTCTCAGTTATTCGTTATTCAAATAAACCAAGAACTTATGCGAGGATATGGCCTTCCTCCGACTGTATTTCATAATATATATATAAAGAGTGTCCCATTCATCTTGTGCACCTATTATAACTTTTTGTTTGGATAGGTATTGTAATTTTTTTATTGGTTTCGCTAGTACAGTGTAATAAAAAGTTCGACATTAATAAGGGTCGCTCTGTGTATGTATGTATGTATGTATATATGTATGTATGTATGTATGTATGTATGTATGTATGCATTTTTTAAATATTAGTTGAACGGCATGTCCCATTACAATAAAGGTAATAAAACATGCCTTGCTAGCTGTATGTTTACAATATAACACATTATGTCTCGTTTCTGTCACTCTCTAGGCATATGTAGGTCTGTTATTCTGTTGTGAAAATTTGAGTCTTTCATTATATCTATTGCCTACTCTTATCTATCCTAGATTAAATTATCCTACGTTTACTCGTCTAAATTTATAACATTGACATAGTTTGTGAATGTATGCGCATGTCCTTGCATTATTTTAAGCTTTGTGAAAGTCCACTTGCCAGTTTTCCTTAACATTTCCCGCTGGAATGCTAGTCTTTCTTTCTCCAATATGTATGTATGTATGTATGTATGTATGTATGTATGTATGTATGTATGTATGTATGTATGTATGTATGTATGTATGTATGTATGTATGTATGTATGCATGCATATTAGTGCTGTCGATCGATCAAAATATTTAATCGATTAATGATTTGAATTTAATCGATTAATTGAGCTTTGGTCGATTTGAAAAAGTTCGGTGTTGTGTTCGGTGATAAGCATAAGTATAAAATGTTGTTCATCTGTACCATTACATTAAAAAAAACTATACTATTTACTAAAAAAAACTTCAATTTTTACAGGAATTTGATCTCTGCATAAACATAAGGGGTTTTGGCGAAAACGTAATACGGCGAACGCCAGTAGGGGAAGTTATCCCCACCCACATGAAATGTGCATTCGACACAACACTAGCCTATCACGTAGAGTGTGAGGTGAGCTTGTAGGGGAAAAGTGGAAAGGGGTCGTGGGCGGAGCTTAGCGTTCACCGTATTACGTTTTTCCCGGGGTTTTGGCATAAGTATAAGGACAAAAGTAAAACATTTCTTTTGAAGGAGTGTCCTTAAACTTTTAAGTGAAACTGTTTGTTCTATTAACTTCGCATATTCACTCCACTGGGCATTGGGACTAAAATTTTATTTATGTTTAAGTATGTAAGCCAAATTCAATATTAATATAATCGCCTAAAATATTATGTTATATTTCGATATTTTTTCTAAAATAGTACTTAGGTCTCGATTCATAAATATGAAAACTTCTTTCATAATAGGACCTGTATAGGTTACGAAAATAGTGTGATAGTGACATTTACAAATGAGTGTATTCTTTACAGTAATTAAAATAGTGCATTAAGATATTTGAATTACCACTAATAAGAACAAAGAAATATTAGTGATGCTTAATAATGAAGCACGTGTAAGGTTATACTTACAATTAGCAAACTCTACTAACATCTATCAAGGCTCACAACAAAATAGCTTAATTTTCGCTTCACGCTGTAAAATGACATTCAAATTACTTCTGTACATGAAATTTTTAAATGATACTATTTGCTTTATGGCATATGAAAATAAGTAAATTGGATATGAAGACATACTTGTAGAAATACAGGGAGTTCCAAAATAATGTTTACGCTCTTTGAACCCTAGTAACAGGTAAACTATTAAGGGCAATCTGATGGACTGTTCGTATTTGAAATTGCAATCAAAGTGAAAGACCTACATTCTCAGGTTATTTCACGCTATGAATGAGGAGGAACGAAATAGGCGTATCGAATTTTATGAGTTCTTTATCAAAATATACCCCAATGAACATTTTACTGATTTAATTTTTCGGTCTGATGAGGTAAATTTTAAATTGGATGGAATTGTCATAGAAGATAAAAGAACAAATAAATAACTTCAGTTACTTAAATTTCTTATAGAAATGAAGTCAATATTAACACCAAAATTACTGCAATAATTAGCAAAGTGCTAAAACTTTCCAAGTTAAAAAAATACATGTTCGAAAGTATACAACACTTTTTCAATGACTACACTGTTATATGGCTACGAAACAAGGGCCCTCAAAAACAAAAATGAATCCTCATCACTGCAGAAGAGATTAAATTCCTGAGAAGGGCAGAGAAGAACACATGACAGGATCACAAGACAAATGAGGATATATTATCAGAGTTTAAGGTAAAACTTGTACCTTATAAAATACATCAATATAGGAAGAACTGGAGATTACATATGAGAAGAGTGAAGAGGGGTGGTAGATTACCAAATTTAATGTAAAAATATCAACCAACAGGATAACGAAGCCAAGGTCGTCCGCTTGGAAGAATCCTAGATGAACAATAAGACCGGAATAAGCCAATGGGCCTAAATCCTTGATTTATTTGATGATGATGATGATGATAATAATGATGATGATGATGATGATGATGATGATGAAACTATCAGTTGCCACAACTGTGTGTACTGGACCGATGCAAATCTCCGTATTTTGGAAGAACGTGTAGTTAATCTTTCTTGATTAGCAGTGTGGTGTTATATATGTGCCAGAGGACTTGTGCAACCACTGTTCTTTGAAGGAAAAGTGACAGATGAAAGATACCTTGCCATGTTGCAGTAGAAAATTGTGTCAGCTGTTCACCAACTCTACCCAGATGAAGACTGCTTTTTCCAACAGGACGGCGCACCGCCACATTACCATTGATACATAGGTCACTCCTAGATGAAACATTTGTTGGGAGGTGGGCACGCCGATAAGGAAGAATCGATTATTATTCAACCAGATCTCCCGATTCAACACTTTTGGATTTCTACTGTGGGAAAACTAAAGAACATTGTGTACTTCACAAAGCAACCTACACTGGATGCCATAGAGAGGCGTGATTGTTACTGACTATGAATCCATTTCCATGGAAACATTATCTTCTGTGTGTCGATCATTTCTATAGCGTTGCAGATGATGTATTGTTACCAAAAGCTTTCATTTGAAAACCTCTAACTGTAAAGACTTGCGACAGAAAAAGTTCCTGCTTTCTGTTATTTGTGTTGTACGTTCAAAAGGTGTAAACATTATTTTCGGACATACTGTGTAAGAAAATAACATCATTTGAACTCTTTATTGCAAAAATTAATTTTTTAATTGTAAATATAAAACATGAAGCTTATAGCTCTGTAAAATTTGGCAATCTCCATAGCAACTCTAAAGTTACGAAATATCTGAACCTATGCACAGACTGGTCAAAGCGATATAATGGTCAATTATATTCTAACGGTATTTGATTCTTATATTTATGTCACATTTCTTACCATGGGGTCACAAAATATTAATGTAATCCAGGAATTTAATTAATGTAATTAAATTTTATTGAACACAAATTGTGCAATGGAAACATTTAATGCAACTAAGAGCACAGCAGCTTTCGTGAACGGGTCTTCATACGCCTCCAGGGAACATAGACTGTTGTCTTTAATACTGAACAGGTTTGCGGGAAATATATGAGGTCAAGATACAGGGTGAGCTGTCAGAAATGTGACCCTTACTAATATTTCTTAATTTGTTTACAAAGCGCCGAACATTCTTCCACGCCTTTATGCGGTTAGGCACAGTATACAGTAATAAAATGTTTGAAAATATTCAACATTTTTTTTTCCTCCATTCATGTATCCTGTACAATAATGAAAATTGGTATGTGTCTTTCTGCTGAAAAAAAATATATTTTTACGATTTAAAAAAGTATATATTTATGTTTTTTTTTTTTTTTTCAAAATTCAAAATGGTGGCAGTTCACTGTTCAGTGATGAAGCTTTTCCCTCATAACTCATAAATTTTTAAAATTTTTTATGTTCTCTCTCTTTTAATTTATGGCTGAAACTCTTGTTTAAAATATCATGCTGTTGCAACTGCATTCCTTAATAAATGTTTTTTTTTTATTTTGTGTTACAAGAAAATACTGATATTTGACCAATTTTTTAAATTAATTTATTTTTTATCAGACAGTCTATCAAAGGTAGAGAAGTGATTTTGCAACAAATTGTAAATGTGGCATGCATAAATACTCACAAAAAATATCATAACAGAATGTTTTATAGTTTTTGAGTTACGAGGGAAACGCTTCATCACTGCACAGTGAACTTCTACCACATTGAATTTTGAATATTATATATATATATATATATATATATATATATATAAATTATTTTTTTAATTCTTAAAAATATTTTTGTCATATAGAAGGAGGACAGTGATTTACACATACTAATTTATCTTATTTATCTTTTGAAGAGGTGGAGAAGTTCAAATATCTTGGAGCAACAGTAACAAATATAAATTATACTCGGGAGGAAATTAAACACAGAATAAATATGGGAAATGCCTGTTACTATTCCGTTGAGAAGCTTTTATCATCCAGTCTGCTGTCAAAAAATCTGAAAGTTAGAATTTATAAAACACTTATATTACCGGCTGTTGTGTATGGTTGTGAAACTTGGACTCTCACTTTGAGAGACGAACATAGGTTAAAGGTGTTTGAGAATAAGGTGCTTAGGAAAATATTTGGGGCTAAGAGGGATGAAGTTACAGGAGAATGGAGAAAGTTACACAACACAGAACTGCACGCATTGTATTCTTCACCTGACATAATTAGGAACATTAAATCCAGACGTTTGAGATGGCAGGGCATATAGCACGTATGGGCGAATCCAGAAATGCATATAGAGTATTAGTTGGGAGGCCGGAGGGAAAAAGACCTTTGGGGAGGCCGAGACGTAGATGGGAAGATAATATAAAAATGGATTTGAGGGAGGTGGGATATGATAGAGAATGGATTAATCTTGCTCAGGATAGGGACCAATGGCAGGTTTATGTGAGGGCGGCAATGAACCTCCGGGTTCCTTAAAAGCCAGTAAGTAGGTAGGTAAGTAAGTAAGTAATTTTCATTATTATATAAAATACAGTAATCGAGGAAAAAATGTTGAATATTTCCAAAATTGTATTGCTGTAAACTATGCCTAACCCCTTATGCAGAACCGTGTGTAACTATGATTGCTACACTCTCACAGTCATTCAACAAAAGGATCTAAAGGCAGAGTGCACTAATCTCGGTTAGAATGCGTGGTTAGTTACCCATAGTTAACAAAATCTGTTAACCATGGGTATCTAACCACGCATTCTAACCGAGATATTTAATAATAATAATAATAATAATAATAATAATAATAATAATAATAATAATATAAACCGAGCAACATCAACTTCGCTTAGTTACGAAAAAGCGGTTAGTTCCAGCGTGTTTATTTCGCCATTATTCCTCTCCGGAGCAATTCATCATAGTATTCAGGAGGCAGTGACTAGTTGAATTTTCGAAACGTTATTATAAAATATTGTACAAATAGCTGCAATTTGTATTTATCCATAAACATATAAACGTAGGCCTGTTTTCTACTTATAATTTCTTGAAATGTGTAAAGGAAAGAAATTAAAAAGAAGACACAGTGGCGGTGCGTCAATAAGAGCACAAGAGCACGTGAACACCTTGTTTTCATTAATGCTCGACTAGTTTGATTATTTAATACCGTATTGACGTAGTGGGGATGTATAATATCAGTATCGAGTATTTTAAACTTCCCGCATCTTGCATAAACTCCTTATGTAAACTTGGCAACATGCGTTCTCATACAAGCCGTGCTCTTTTCAAGACGTTGCAGGAATTTCACGCATGCGCGGGAGAAAATTGTCTTTTGCTGGCCGCTTGTGACTCGTCAACAGCACAAAGCGTTAAATGAACAGTGAATCTATCCTAAAGATGTCAGGTGCATCGATGCCTATCGTTCACGTGCTATATCTCGAGGAAGAAATTTAATAGTTTATATTTTAGCCTGTAGATGCCTGCATTTCTCACTTTCGGAACGTTTACTTTGTGTGGATGTGTGTACAGTTCTGCTACGAGAGAGTAGTTTGTGAATTACTATACTTTAGTGTTAGGATAATAGCATAGTTTGCCTTTCAAACACGTGCTGGCTGAATGTGATGGAGGTATGAATTTAAATATCTGTATGGTGGTGTATATTATTTCAGAATAATATTTACTTGCATGTATTTATAGTAATCAATCTATGCGAATGGAATTATAGTACTGGTATAGGCTATAGTGTATCAGTGTGTTGTGAACTAAAATATATTACTGAACACACGCTTTTGTAAATAACTGCACTGTGGAATGTATTAATTTTTAACAAACGCAAACGATGAACTCTGTTCAAGCAATTTTGAACAGTAAAGAACTGGATAAACTGTCTCACCAGGAAAAGTTGAAAATAAAAAGACTGGGTTTCTTCATTATTATTATTATTATTATTATTATTATTATTATTATTATTATTATTATTATTATTATTATATGTTTTGAATTTTTGCACGGTTTTTTCGACAGTGAAACATTGGAATCATGACATTTTATGTTAGGCTAAACGTACAATTTCAAATTCTCTTCGATTTTGGTACACAAAATTGTGAACACACATAATATTTTATCACGAGCCGCCACTGAGAAGACAGCACCAAATTTTAGCGCATACGAAAATTAATTTTTACTCGATCTTATTGATAAATAGTATCAAGGGATAATATAAAATAAACAAACTATCGATATCTGGATTTGACGATCAAGGGGGAAAGCGAGTAAGATTATTTCAAGTCCTAACATTTGAAATCCAGGTTGTGTAACCCCATTGTGCGAAGGTTTTTAAGGATAGACACATAAATAATAGTGCATTATGCAACGAGCCTATAATGGTGATACTGTAATTAAGGCGCGAGGATGTTTATTAAATGAGCGCAAGCGAGTTTCATAATTTTCATACGAGCGTCTTAATTACCATTATAGGCAAGTTTCATACGACTTTTTATGCTCGACCATATTTCTAACTTAACATTTTACATAAGTATTCATGTTATTGTATTGATTTTTTCCGGAAAACGAATGTCGACGACCTTGATATAAACTAGAGAGTAAGATAAACATTAATCTTGATATAACCTTGAAATTGAATTCGACATTGAAAAACTAGATTACAAATTGAATTTATTTGAATATTATTTACAATTAACGCTAATTATTATAGTAACAGAACATAACCTTCTGCGACACTATTGGATTTCCAGCTTCCGTGACCTTTCGATAGTTGTCTTTCGATTGCATATCCGAGAATAATCGAAAACCTGAACTTTAATGAATAGGTGTACTTTAATGACATGCATTAAAGGACTGCTACCAGGTGTATAATTACTACATTTCAGCATGGTCGAGCATAAAGAATAATACTTAATTAGTCTGAACTTTGATACTGTTCAGTTCGTATGTAAGCCTGTTTCACATCCAACGCTGCATGGCATTTGACACTCGTGAACATGTGCAACCATGCCACTAATCCATTATGTACATGTCCAACGCCCAGTGCAACAGCTATGTGCCTACATGACGCTGCAAATTATTCCTTTAACCATAAATATTCTTTATTTTAGAAGCTGTATACGTGTTTACATCGCAAATGCTCTGCAATCCAAAAATGCATATTCATGTTTAACACAAGTCATTATTTCCTGGAGTAACGCGCACGTATACATTATATATTACAGTATATATTATATATATAGTGTGTGTGTTACGCAATAAGAGGAAAACATTTGCGAAATGGATAGAGAAGCTCAAACATGCAAAACAGTTCAAGTAAATGTATACAGTAGTTAATTTCGCTTTGTTTTTCCAATTACAGTTAGGGGAGACCAGTGTAAAGCGGCCTACCTGGGTAAAACGGCCATGTGTAAGCATACCTTTAGCAGCATAATCATATTGCCGATTATGTAGTGCACTACGTCAGAACTGCTTCTGAAAGTGGTCTGTAAAGTCGTGGATGGCTGTCTTCACAATTTATGATTATTTCGATATGATAACTGTTTTTGGAGGTTCTGATCTAAGGTATCTACTTATTATTTGATATAATTTCATACATAATATACATAACGTGAAATGTTTATCTACTGCTTGATATAATAGAGGTTATAAAGTTCAACATGCATGTGTTCGAAACTACTTCAAGATGGCGGTGTTATGCTATAAGCTTGTTTGTTTAGATGCATGTGTTCGGTGTAAAACGGCCATGCACGGTGGCCGTTTTACACAGTGCTTGGCAGTTTTACACCGTGCTTGATGGTTTTATTCTGATATCTCTGACGTAATACATTGAAACACTAGAACTTCTACAAGTAATTCGGTTTCTTTTCCAGTATCAACTAGGCTATAAGCAGACGTGTTAGGAACACTGATAGAAATTCTTGGAGCAGGGAAAATATGAGGGAAGCCATTAAAGCTGTTCAGGAAAATAAAATGAGAACTACAAAGGCAAGCAAAATGTATGATTTGTCTAGAACAAATCTGAGACGGCGAGTCGAAGAAGGAATATAGATGCCATGTGCTGAAAAACTAAAAGAGAAAGCTGAAGCAGCCAGGTTCAAGAAAATAGTTAGAAAAATAAACATGTATCATAAAATAATTTTGGAAAAGAAGAATACTAAGAACATTGAAATTACAAGTAGCGAAGCGAATTTGGACGATGAGGATGATGCTGAATGCATATTTTGTCAAGAAAATATCCACTCCATTTCAGCTAGTGGTGAAGGATGGGCTCGCTGTATGTCGTGCATGAAATGGGCTCATGAAGAGTTTCCTGGACTTGATCCTGTAGCAGACGATGATTTCACCTGCGGTTTGTATCGCTAGACTATTAAATTTAAATGTCCTAATTCATGTTATAATTGATACCATATTAATGCTTTCTTTTCAATTATATGATCTTAGTTAATTAGATTAATATGTTCCACTTTCACGATAATAAATAATATCATGTAACTATATGTATTTTTCAACTGAATATGTTTTCTATCACATTTTTTCTAGCATAATATACACTGGGCCGTTTTAATAATAATAATAATAATAATAATAATAATAATAATAATAATAATAGTTTTATTTTCCCTGGCAGAGTTAAGGCCATCAGGCCTTTTCTTCCACTCAACCAGGATCAAATCACATACAGAAAAAATACATACCGGTATACAAATATTAACTTAAAATAATAATAAACATAATTAAGTAGAAAAGAGAGATTGAATACATATACACAATCAGTATTAACTTTGAAATAACAATAATAAAAAATATATATGTAATAAAAAAAAGAGACTGAATACATAATCACAAACAGAAAATACATTCTAGTATACAAGTATTAAGTTAAAAGAAAAAAAAAAGAATTAGTACATATGAATGTAATCTCACAACTAAAGGAACAGTACAATTAGTATGATCAGCACAGCACGTGTTACATTGAGACAATGACAATTACCTAGATATTAGTGTTAATGGAAAAATAAAGTAATGACTGTGTAAAATAATAATAATAATAATAATAATAATAATAATAATAATAATAATAATAATAATACCTAAAAACTAGTTCTGTGCATTTAAAATATTTCTGAAAAACCTAATTTTAAACAACTGGGGACTAAGACTACCCCTGATTTCCAGCGGCAGCGAATTCCATGAGCGGGCCATGGCTATTGAGAAAGAACTCGAGTACAGAGATGTCTGATGACGTGGTATTGATAGCAACAGATTGTGCTGTGAACGTGTATTACGATTATGATGTGAAGCTAGGAGAGTAAACCGAGAGGCAAGGTAGTTGGGTGTGGAATCATGTATAATTCGATATAGCAGGCAAAGAGAATGTACTAATCGTCGATCTTGCAAGCGGAGCCAAGAGAGTCGTAGAAAATATTTCGATATATGATCATGTCGGCGGATATTGAAAATAAATCGGACACAGACATTATGTACACGTTGAAGTTTTTGAGAAAGTTCAGCACTTAGGTCACTATATAAAACATCACAATAGTCAAAGTGAGGCATTACAAGGGTCTGTACTAGATTTTGTTTTAGTTTAGTAGGATGGAAATTTTTCAGGCGTTTCAAAGAATGCATGATAGAGAAAACTTTTCTACAGATATATCTGATTTGCGTATTCCAGTTCATATTAGAGTCGAAATAGATGCCGAGGTTTTTTACAGTAGCACTGAAAGGAATTATTTTGTTGTTGAGAGAGACAGGCTGAAGGGTTTTACACAGATGCCAGTGTAAAACGGCCATTATATTACACTTCTGAAAAACTTTAATTTCGACAATATATATATTTTTTCAAAATTTAAAAAATGCCATATCACTGTCCTTGGATGATATACAACTCACACCTTTAAATTTAGACTCTTGAGCACACCGAAAGTTGTGTAAAGTAACACTTAAAATTAAGGTGGCCGTTTTACACAGGTTTCCCCTACCTTTCATTTCGTACTAGTGGCTTGTACAGCAAAAACTGCAAACTAAGTTCATTAGACGTTCAAATAAACATTTTTCAGATTTATTTTCAATGAAGAATACCAGACATTCTGAAAGTTATTTGCTTCCATAATAATGAAACATACTCTCTCTCGAGCCAATACTGAAGAGAACCACGCATATAAATATCTACACCACACTGCCATTAAATATATGAAAAAGACCCAACCCCACTTGATTAATAACTATAAAAATATTTGATTTTTCATAATATTATTATATTACGCAAGTTTTATAGCTTTCAGTAACATATACTATATATACTATATAGCCGCCACTCAGTAAAATATAGAAATCAAAATCTGCATCTACTTATATAACCCCAAAACGTTTCACTTTCATATCATCAGTATAGCATTAATATGTATAATTAATGAAAAATAGTCACATCATGGCATTAACTACAATAATATTTCATTTCTAATGGTAATAATGTCATCAAACCACCTCACGTTTTGTAGTTTTTAATATCCAATACACAGCTGTACCCAGAAAATTACACACCACAGAATCGAACCTGTAAATTATTTGTAGTAAGTTAAGTTTTTAATAACCAATTTAATGAGCTCTAAATATGCCAGCATTCTTGCAGATCATGGCCTTCGTGTAATATTGTTTACTGTAGAGTGTGTTTCGTTTTATTCTGAAATGCAATTAGCTAGTTCTCAAAACTGACGACAGATGGATTTTGGAAAATAGGAAAATTATGTTGAAAAATTGACAGTTTACTGAAAACTACTATTTTTCAGAAAAACTTTGAGTTCCAAGCTTCAAAATGAGGGGTCATTTATTAAAATCCGTTCAGCCGTTTTCTCGTAATTTCCATTACCAGTTCAAATTATATATATATATATATATATATATATATATATATATATATATAGATGGTTTTTGTCCTCATATTAGTGGGTCATATTTACTATATCAGTAACGAAACATTAAACTTAATTCTAGTTAAATGGAATATTATTAATCGTACACAAAAGATGTGATTAATAAATGTGGACAAAACCGCAAAAATCATATTTCTGTCTCATCTAGTTGCTGAGAAATAATGTTTCAAAATGTGTATACATCAATTTGGGACACTCTGTACAGAGTTTGAAAATAGTAAAAATGTAACATCTGTAACAACTGGAATAGCTGATAAACGTTTCATGCAATTACATGAATTCTACGGAATTCCTGTAACATTTCTGCTGGATTTTAGGTCCTCTAAGCATTCTCCACATATTATTTAACACCCTGTAGCTATTTAAAAGAGTTTCGCAGTTTATTATAACGTAAAGCACAAAGGCCTATTGATTACAATATTACAGTCTTTATATAGATATCCACATCCTACGTGCCATGCGATGAATGTATTCAGTATCCTTAACATAGAAAACGCAATGTCTGCAGGTGAGGACGTGTATTGTGTTGTTCGCTTTTACATCCACACAGCCATCATTTAAGCAAGTGTCTGTACTGTACATGAGAACAAGTACTTCAAAGCTGTGTTTTAGATTTAAAGTGGAGCGTTCCTTAATTGAAAAGAGTATATACCTGCAGCGCTAGCACTGAACGGGGAACACCGTAACAAAGTTCTCTTAGTTTACGACTAATAAACGGTCAAGAACTATAACAACGTACACTGCAAACAAGGACTTGTTCGGGAATTTTACGACTATTGTAAATTGTGTTGGCAATTTGTAACTTCTGTTCCACAATCTGATTGTAACTTTGAACTGAAAACCCAACTAGGTCATCAGCTTATAGGGGATCACAAAGGATTCGAACCCACGCACAAGAGCGTCGTTCGCTACCCAGAAGTTACTCCGGTGGCTCGAAATGCAGAGTGTGAACGATATAAATTCCCAAAAAAAAAGCTGGTGGTAGAGCTTAAGGGTATATGTACGTGAACAGTCACTAATATTATCAGAAAAATGCAGACTCTAAATTTCCAAATTTTATAAGGAAATGAACTCATAATTGGACAAAAATTACAAGGTACCATAACAAGACTTATTAGAACTTAAATATCTGATGAAAGTATAAAAAAATATTACTAATAATATTTTTCAGAATTCACTTTTTACTTTAAATTAAATTTTCCAAAATTTGACAATTTTCACACACATTATTTCATAACTCCACAACCACTAGAAATTTTGTACACTGATTTAACATGCATTTATGCAAAAGTTACACTACAATAATGCCCATTTCTTTGAAAATAGAAAAATGAGGTCACAAAACATTATGTAAATTTTAATATATTTACTTAGGACAAATAAAGAAATTAATTGTATTAAAATAAACAATTCTACATGTCTGAGAAGTTACGTCTGATGTCACTTGCTTAGCAATGGCAAAGAATTACGTCACATTATTCAGATGTCATTTCCTTAGCAATGGATTAGTCTCTTAAATTCATACGTCGTCTTCTAGAGGGATAAATTACCTTCTTGCATGAATCATATCTCTTATTTCTCTTATAATAGACGCACACTGATGGCTCTCCAACAAACAGGTTCAGATGAAACAAAGCATTTCCATTGCAAATACTTCTACGGTACATACATACAGGGCTTTCATTTCAAAACTTCCTAGTCTAAATAACTACTGATTTAAATTGAATTCAATTAAAAAAACACGTCAATTTAGATATTGAGGGGGGAGTCTGAAACCAGGCTTAATTATTGCATTTTAGATTTCACCCCCACTCCGCAGCCACCACCACTTTAAAATTTCAAGTGGCACTCCTATATTTTTATACAGAGTGATTTATATAGAACTGACACATTTCTTTCATTAATTGTTTCAAAACGAATTGAGGTAGCGACAAATTATTATACCTAAAATGTAGAGGAATTTTGGGAGATTAAGTAACCCCATAGAAAAAAGTCCTGCGTTGTCAAATCCGGAGATCTCGGTGGCCACAGATTCCTGGAAATTATTCGGTCGTCAAAGAAACTTGCAATTACTGTAGTTCCATGGATTCATTTGATGTATGGCATGTAGCGCCATCGTGCTGAAAATATCCTTGACTCAGCTCTACATCGTCCAGTTGCTCAACAAACTCAAAGACAAACGTCTTAATGATTTTTTGGGTGATTGCTCCAGTCGTGCTCTTACATCAACAACAACCGTGGGAAGCCTAGATAAACGATGCTTGCCCTTTTCACTCACCAGAGATCCAGTTGTTTCCAATTTGTTTACCAGTCCCAGTATTGTGTTTCTTTTGGGAGGATTGCGAATACCAAATTCTCTCTGGTATGCCCTTTGAGTAGCTGTAATTGAATTCGTAATCACAAGGAAGAGTCGTTGATTTAATGTGTACCGCATTTTCACGTTGACACAAAATGTCGAAAACAGCTGCCAACAATAGGAATAAAACATAAACATCTGCGCATCTAGTGACAAGGAATCGAAACTCCAGAACATTCTGCTTAATTTGGTGCTAAAATTGGGTCAGTGCTGCCAACAATAGGAATAAAGCATAAACATCTGCGCATCTAGTGACAAGGAATCGAAACTCCAGAACATTCTGCTTAATTTGGTGCTACAATTGGGTCATTGAATGAATTTCCAACGGAATAATTAAAGAAAGAAATGTGTCAGTTCTATATAAATCACTCTGTACTTAAATATGAAAGAGCATTTAATTGCTTTTACACCCCATTCATTTGTTTTCGCATCTTTTGTTTTCTATCGTCGCTTGGCAACCAGTATTTTTGTTATTGTTGATTAGAGCTGAAGAGAATAAAGCTACAAAAACGTATTGAACATTTCATGTAATAGTTGTGTTTGTATATTAAATTACTTAAAAATGATATATATCCTTGAAGAGAGAACATAAATCATCTTTATTGATTAAATTTAGGAAATTACACAAAATAAGCTGTCTCTTCTCCTACAATCAACTGATAATAACAAAAATACAGCTTGCAAGTGACGATAGAAAACAAAAGATGCGAAAACAAATGAATGAGGTGTTAAACAATTGAATGTTCTTTCATATTTAAGTATAAAAATATAGGGGTGTCATTTGAAATTTCAAAGTGGGAGTGACTGAGGGGTGGAGGGGTTAAATCCAAAATGTAATTTAGCCTGGTTTCAGACTTCCTCCTCAATATCTAAGTTGACGTGTCTTTTGTTTAAATTGAATTCAATTTAAATAATTACAGTATTTAGACTGACAAGGGAAGGGTTTCGGCTCGAACAGGAATTTTTGGTTAAAATTTGTACAGAGGCTTACCTCACAATGGTGATGAAGACCGTAAAAGCATTCACTTGTGTAACTCTCCGTTTGATTGGTATTGGTCAATACACTTCTTTAAAAATGTACATGAGGATTCTCTATAAAATGTATGAAACAGCATGGAGGAGAGCAATAAGCACAACACGCAGAAGCAACACCTGAACAATCTTCTGAACCACACTCCAGTGCTGAAAAATCAAATGCTACCTGAATTACATTTTTGAAGTCCGAGACTTGTTCAGGATTCACGTAACCAGCTGACTGCCAGGAATACTGAAGCATAGGGCGGTACATTGGAGCAGACAACTGGTTATGAATAACAGAGTACATTTTCATTATAAACACTCGATTTCCCAAGTTAAGTTCTGGATTCTCAACAAGAGTCCTTATGTAATCTGTTATCCTCCGAGCATATATTTTGTATTGTCTAAGGAAATAGATATTCAGAGGCTGGAAATATTTAGTTTGTTTAGGTGGAATGATAATACATTCCACGTCCTAGCCTTGGAATGATTCATTTATTAAGGTTGTGTCCTTGTGCGCATTCAATGACTCACACAACAGTGTACATTTTTGATTAGCTGCAATATTTTCAGACAGAACGTTGGAGAAAAATGTTCTTAAATGGGCTCTAGACATTTTACCGCTAGCACTAGCTTCTAGGCTAAGCTACGCTTAGGGGTAAGGTGTCCCATCCCCTTAATTTGTGCAGTGCTCTCCCCATCCCTCAACTTGTACAGTGCTCTAACAGACAAACCACAAATTACACAAACGAATGCTTTTGGGAGCTTTACAGAGATGTAAAGATGGGCCTGTATACAAATTTTGGATACGAAATTCCTGTTCGAGCCGAAACCCTTCCCTTGTGAGAAGTTTAGAAATGAAAGTCCTGTATATGTGGTACATATTCAGTAAATAAATAATAGGAAAAAATAGTAATTAATAATACAACACAATAATACAATAAATTGAGAGACGCAATAAAATAACGGAAGAAGCTACACTAATTAAGATATTTACTTAATTTGGAATCCTCTGCCCTCTGTTCTCATAAATCCAAAATTTTAGGGATATTTATTTATTTATTATTTTGCTAATAATTGTAACATAAAATATAATACATACAGAAATACTTTAGCTCGCCCCTGAAAGAGTAGAACTCGTGCTCAGGGGCGGATTCCTGAATTGAAATTAATAATTATACACTACAATTTGTCTTATTCTACTATGCAATTATAGTATATAAATTTAAATTTACAATTTTTCAATTTTTATAAAATCCATTCATAACTTTTTAAATTTAATATTAGAACTATTAGAATTGACAAGATTACGTTATTTAAATATAAATTTGTTATGTGTTCTTGGGCCTAAATTACTGCTATGATTAAATACTGTAACAGTGTTGCATTTTGGTTCAAACAATCTTAAAGAATTCATACCTTTTCTTTCATAACTATTAGAATACAATTCAAAATTATTTCGATTTTTATGTATGGATTTTATTAATACAATATAATAAGTTTGTCTTACGTTAAGTACATTAAAGTCTAGAAACAAATTTTGAGATGGAAAATCAGTAGGTTTATGAAGACATATTTTAATTATTTTCTTCTGTAATAAATAAAGTGGATTAAAATTGGATTTGAATGAGCTACCGTATCCTGTAATTCCATGCATAATTACCGATTGAAATAAAGTTAAATATTTTGTGCGTAATAAACTTATTGACAATTCCTCAATAAAACAAAATAATATACTATTTTACGTAATTTATTACAAAGGTAATTACTGTGTTGGTTCCATTTTAAATTATTATCGAAAATTATGCCTAAATACTTAACTTCAGAGGACTCTTTAATAATCGGACATTTACACTGTATAAGACAACAATCAGAATTATGTCATTTAATACTTAATATAGATGTAGGATGAATCATACCTTTAGATTAACAAGTTGCCTTAAGATTGAACTGCTCAATTGTATTACGTTTACTTTACTTTCAATGACATTCACAATACCTATATAAATAAAAATCAATTTTTTAAAACCCTTAAATGCCACAATAATATCCAAATGACAACACAAACTTTTCACACAATTACAGGGATCCTATGAATCTCACGACTGTTTTCCGAGTGTTCTACCAACTGTGTAACGAAAGTCATGTATATTCAATGCGAATCTTCTTTCCCATGTCGCCATCCATTCGTTATCAGTAATGCCACCGACTTTAGAAATCCCTTGTAGATGAGAAAGAGTCGTTAAATAACAGATTTGAAATTTCAAACTCACAATTTTGTGCGTGTTAAATTGTGGCCATCTTTTGATATAATATTAATAAACTACTTCGCTCTTTATGCCACTTTTGCAGGTGAAGTCATATCCTTTACCGCGGCTTGAACACAAGATGTTATGTAGGGTGATGTAACAACTAACATGCATGTTCAATTATTCAGGACTGCACTCCACACTACATAGACAATTATTACTGCACCCACTTGGGCCTCGCATGTAATTAAAACCAGAGAAGACTACATGCACAGGTATAGGATGTTCGGGGCAGGAATGTACACCTCGGCTATCTCATTAAGTCCCAGTATGACTGTCTTGGGACCGAGCTGTGCATTGCATACATCACACTCAGGCCCTCGTGGACAGCGGATTGGAGAGATTTCGTGTAGCTCTCCGTCGATCTGGCGATGTACTCCTTCATAGGCTTATTAGTCTTCTGGCCAGAACATACAGGGTGATCCGTTTGGGTATGGATGAAATAAAAACACTGTAAAACAGTGGCCGGCAGATGCTGCAGTTGTGACGTAAGAGCCAGTCAGATCGCAAGAGCTTGGGAGAGCGAGCAGTTGAGTCGTATTAATGTTAGCACACACCAGCGCAGTGGCGTCAGTGCGGCAGTAGAACGGGACTGTTGAAAACAAAATGATCTATCTACATTTTATAGAAGATTTCCCCAGGCAAGATTCCCTCGATTGCATAGATTTGCTGCTAGGATGTTGAGCATATTCGGATCTACGTATGTATGTGAACAGTTCTTTTCTGTATGAAGATCTGCAAACCACAACATAGAAACCACCTGTCTGATCTGAACTTGAAACATATTCTTCGCTTGTGTGTTAGCCAAGCTATGACTCCAAATATTGCAAAATTAGTACGCGAGAAAAGAGGAAAAAAATCTCGACAAAGCGTTTAGCTTGGGCACGGTAGTGACACAAAGTGATGGTGTGTTTCAAAAGTTGAAATATACTTTGCATACACTCACCAAGATAGGGCCTATATAGTTTAATCTGTATATTATGCAGAAAAATGTGTGTTAAAAACACTGTTTTCAAGTTTCCGAGTAGATAAAGTGTTGCAGTACTGCTTAAAGTATTTATTTATATGTTTGTATGTTTATAGCAGTTTCTGAATTTCATTTATATATGCAAACACTTCTGCAAGTGGCTGTATTATGAGTTTCATATTATTGTAAGTACATTAAATTTGATTACAAACCAAAATATTTTGTTACATTGATTTATCACAGTTGTACAGTATTTTTTCGTACAAATGTATTGTAATTGTGCTGTTCCCATACTACCTCAGACGAATGGATCGCGCTCTGTCAGTGCATAGATCCGTACCACCACTGTTCAGTTGAACCATCTCTCCACGCTGTGCTCAGTATGCAGAGATTGCCGAGCAAAGAGCGTGGTGGCTACGTCGTATGACGTCACAGAGCACGGAACATGCCGGTCATTGCTGTAAAACATTTACTACTAAACTTTATTTGTTGAATACATAGATTTATTTTCATTCAATATTAATATTCCATGGTATTCATACATTGCTTTACAGCTAGAATATGGAACAAGTCGAAAAACTTAATACTATTATAAGGTCTTAATTTATAGTCACAATCTAGATGAAATATATATACAGACGAGATTTACAATATAGTCTACTAGTAAAACACATAGTTTTAGTATCAATTTCATGAAGCGTTATTGAATGTCATGAATTCACTTACAGAATAGAAGGCATGAGAAATTAGGTACTTCTTTAATTTGGCCCTAAATAAACTTATGTTTTGAGTTTCATTTTTTATATCGATAGGGAGGCTATTAAAAATTTTTACTGCCATATAAAGCACTCCTTTTTGATAGCACGATAGACTTGCCGATGGAGTATGAAAGTCATTTCTTTGACGTGTAAGGTACAAGTCCTTATATTACATAATTTAATACTGTATAACCCGTCTGACAAAACATTGCAGTTTTCAGATGAGGGCGCTCGTGTGTCGCGAATGCGATCCGCTCTGTCTCGATGCGTGGCGAGTCAGCTGGAGAAATGTTGGTACAGTCTGACAATAAAAACATAAACAGCTGTTATGAACATAAATACAATTACCAATACCATAGTTGAATTTACTTTTTCTGTCATGTACGGTATATAAACATACTTTATTCCAGAAGTACATGTATGCCCGTGGCAGAGGTCTCAATTTCATCTGCACTATCAGTTGAACTGCCTTCGTCTGCTGTGTATGTGCTCCTACCTGGCCTATCATAATCCATCTCATCTTCTTTACACTCTTCATCACTAATCACAATGCCTATATTTATTACTACCCTTTCTACTTCCTCTTCCATTAACGCGTCACGACGCCAATATTCGTCTTCGATATGTTTAACAGGTTGGCAGCATTTTGTCCAGACTTATTTGCTGATTTCGCTTATTGATTGTGCGGTCATTTGTTTAAAAACTGACAGCCTCCAGAATGTATCTTTTCCATCATTAAACTTTATCTTTTTCTTAACAGCATTCAGAAGCTTGCGTAGAGTCGGAATTTCTTTATTCTTCTCATAAAACTCCAAAAAAATTCTGCGGATGACACAGTTTTTCAAAATCATCAAGTACAATTTTCTTTGGATGTGAGCGGCTTTCACCAGGAGTTGAAAATTTTCCTCCAATGCGCTTTGCTTCTTCACCTCCTTAGCTATAGTATGTTTTGTTTTTTCACTCTTCCCCACCGCCGTTGCTGTTCTTTTCACAGCGTTCGTTAATGGAATGATAAGACCTTTCTTTTTCTCTTCTTTACAAAATTTTAGCACATTGTATATAATCTTTCTGCTTTGCGAGTGTAAGACTTCGCGTGACGAGTGTTTCGGCGGAGTTTCCATTCGCTCTCGTGTACACACACACTTCCGATACCGACTAGCAGACTGAACGAACTGAACTGAGGCATTTCTTTACTGCAGCGCTGTGCATAGTACGTCAGAACAGGGTGACGTAATGCAGTATCGATCGCATGTTTATGTTCAAGCTTACTCTACCTGCCGTCTGCAATGATCGAAAAATCGAAAAATCGAAGCAGAATTGGAAGGAAAATTTAAAAGGTACGCAAAACGCGTCCTTGCAATGGGTTGGGGGCTGTACAAAACTAAATATGTGAGCTCCAAGCCTGTTGGCCACTAGTCTCACTCCGGGTTACGCTGCTCCCCTGAGGGAGCTCTAGAAAATTTTGAAGGGGAAGCCGAAATTGGACGTAACCTCTTAGGTACCACATATGCGAGGGGGGGGCTGACATTGATCAATTGATTTTTCAGACGGGTTATATTAACGTTTTCGTCGGTCATGCCGACATCATCAGATACAACTTTTAATGCTGCAATATCATCCCTAAATAAGTACATATGCCTCTATGATCAAAAATACAATATACATTGATAAACATAAAACTTATAAAAATCAACATGGTTTGGGGACATCAATATTTCTTTTCTTATGTAAATGTACCCTTATTATCAATTAGTTAAAAACACAAACGTGTGATTACAATGCATATACATATATAAAATTGCAGGTCTTCACTATATAAAAAATAAAACTGAAAAATCCATGTAAAATACTATGTGAAGAGATGCTTACAATCTTTAATCTATATTTATCTAATTTGCTTGTGTCCATATTCTTATTATCCAGTTACTACACGCCTTTTCTGTGTCCAAAAAATGTATATACACCATAATGTATGTGTTGAGATTGTACCTTGAAATCTTAATTCATCAAAGTTGTTATAGATGACATTTACAACAGATGATATGTTTCTGTATTAGGTTGTCTTTTATTGTTAATTGACGACATGATCTTGAACGTACACTATGACCGACGATAATCTTCAATCTAGGATAGAAGTGATAAAGTTAAATAATTAAACTGAATAGGCTAGAATCGAAATTTATTGTTGAAATACGCATTTGTTAAAGATAATAGATCATAACATTGTTACTGAAATCATATTAACTTTGTGCATACAACACTGAAAGATGGGAGATTCCTCAGAGCTCAACATGACCCCCATTGCGCTCCCTGCACAACTCATAACGGTGATGCAATTCAGCCCATGTCCGTTGTAATGTAAGAGGGGTGATTTGTTGAAAAGCTTCAGTAATGTTTACTCTCAGATCATCAATGTTCCTGGGTTTCTGTGAATAGGCAATGTCTTTAACAAAACCCTACACGAAGAAGTCAGGAGGAGTTAGATCTGGGAGTTTGGGGACCAAGTCAAGAGATAGCTGCTTCTTGTACTGGGTTTCGCCTGCGACCTCCTGCATTTTTTTAACACAGAACCTGTTTCTACAAATGTTCGATACCTCAACATTATGGAATTGTATTTAGGTACATTACGCACACCATACTCACGTCGAAATTCCCTTTGAACTCTTTTAACACTCTCAAATTAGGATACCAAAGAATACATTGTACCTGCTGTTGATTTGTAGTAGCCATTTAAAAAATATCTACGATTTTCATTTGTCCTTTTAGATTATATATTGTTGAATGTCATATATGGGAACTCCCATCTTTTAATAATATAACCAGCAAGAAATCTTCCTAGTATCATAATAGCTTTATAATAATAAATTAATATTATCCATACCCAAACAGATCAGATTGAAGTACGAAATGGAAATATAAAAAATTATCTTTATCTTTTGAAAATCCGGTGAACAAATTCAAATACCTCGGAGCAACAGTAACAGAATATAAATGACACTCGAGAGGAAATTAAACCCAGAATTTGGGAAATGCCTGTTACTCGGTTATTGTTTAGTCAACTGTCCGAAGATAGATTTGAACCTTATAAGTAACACGAATGAGACATCAATAATGAGGCAACTAGGCCAGGAGATAATGGAATAGGGTGGCCAGTTCCTTTTCCCCTGCAATACATACAACACCGATTAGCTACATTATTCCACTAATCAGACTTCAGATGCATACAAACGACTATTCTTCCTCTGACACATATCGTCAAGTGAGATGTACTGCCTGATAATAGATGTACATATCAGCCAGAACCTCAATCGCAGGTAAATTATTCGGTTGACAACCTTTTAAATAAAGTATTTTGAATGCCATATAGCCTAAAATATAAGTTAGAACGAACTTAATTTATATTCCAATTTTCATGTAAATCGGTTTAGCCATTATAGCGTGGAAATGTAACAAACATCCAGACAGACATACAAACAAATATTAAAAAAACTCGATTTTTGGCCTCAGGATAGTTAATTATATATGTTAACACCAATAATTATTCTTGAAAAATCGAAAATTACTAGAAAAATTTCGGTTACAGATTTATTAATAGTATAGATCATAGATGTCCAATTATTGTAACTCGTACACGAGGTAAACCCTGGCATAAGCAACCCGCAGCGCATTTTCTTTAAGGTCGTTTTTCCTATTTTATATGGAAAGTTATTGACCTCAGCAGAGCATACTTGGCGTGTAATATCTCCTGGTCCTATGGGTTTATAATTTATGGTATAGACAGTAGTACAGGGACATCACTTTATTTTTACTAACATTTTTAATATTAACCTGGTTATACCTTTGGATTAATGTTGAGACCCGGAAACACCGTTTGCTACCCCCTTCCACGACTGGAGTTCGATGATACTGGCGTAAAATACAAAAAAATTACTTTACTAGGTACAGGAGGAAAGAAAAGTAGTTCATCCATTTACGTAAAGTGGGAATTATCGCGATTTTGAGTGTGATAATTTTCATTAGGTTTTTTTAATCAAAATACAGTACAGTATTAACAATAAGTGTTTTTACTCACGAACTGAGTTATCCATGCGAACGTATTCATTATGCAGTGTATGTTATACTGTCTACAGCACATTAGCATACGATATAGAGAATTAAGTTAAAATGCAAAATAATCATAATATGAATATTTAAACATATTTGAAAATGGTGGCCGTTCATTTCGATACAGGCTTCAATTCTTTTGTGCCTATTATCGCACTATAGACTATTGGATCTAATTCCAATTACCAGTTTCGTTCTTCATACTTAGTAACTCACGTTGAAATAATTCTGTACCTACTCTATAAAAGAGTACCTTACGTACTGTAAATTCAGTCCACTTCTGCCCGACCCGCACAGATAAAATTACTCAGACATGCTATCTACTGTCTGTCCAAGTGGTTATGTCGCAGGATCGTAGAAAGGGGGGAAATCACGTGATAGTTAATTACTTAAGGGAACGAACAGGTGAAATTACTAATTAAATGAATATATAAATGGTTCCACACGTCGAAAATTAAAGAAAATCACGTTGAAAAAAATTCCTGCCTTTTATTTCATCTTAATAAGGAAACGTGTCACATAATTTTATTCTAGTGTCCTTGGTCTTTGAGAAAAAAAATGAAAACTGTAAGATTTAGTAATTTCACCTGTTCGTTCCCTTAACGAGGCCCTTTTATTTAAGTTATTTTAAACAGTTGCATAATATTACGTAGACGTCCAATTAATTCCTAACAGGAATTAATGTTTTCAGAAAAGAGCTAAGAAAGCCCGACCACAAGTCTTTACAGTAGAGCGAGCAGAAGCAGGTGGGGGAAGTCGGGATGCGACGTAGCCAAACGGACGACAGTACCTATGCGAAAGTATGATTTAATATTGGAAGTTTTCGTCACTGGAAAACACGAACATATTTCTGAAACTTACTATAATCACTAACTCGGTACTGCGGCCTTTGTTCTGTGTGGAGGACAGTTGGAACTTCGTTAGTAGAAGGGGTGGGAGTGAAGTACATTCAAAAACTCAGGTACAATAAAAATTGAAGTAAAAATAAAATTATGTCCCTGCATAACTTGTAATACTGATACTTCTTCGGAATGTAGAAATAGGCCTATCCGCTCATCATATTTACAAAGTAATTTTCTATTAGGAGTTTCATTGGCGAGTTCTAACATGTAGGCCTATTGGTCAATATTACGATTACTGAAAGAGTTCACACAACGAAATGAATTGTTTGAAAAACATGTGCCAATCTTTTTTTACTAAGCTTTCTTTATTGTTGTTCGTGAAATACGCTTGTGTTGGAAACGCATTTCTGGTCTCTCTTTCAGAGCGCAGTTTCGCAATAACGCCCATTTGCACATGGTATTCATAACGTTCTAACGCTCTGTGAGCTTTGTTAAAACGCTCGCAGGCATACAAATATTTGCAATTCTATAGCACTCAGTTCAATTGCGTGTACGATACATGACCTTCCACACAATCCTTTCAGTTTGCCGTCCTCAGATACTAGCATGCGCTCAAACCAAATATTTCAATAATTCCACGTAACTATAACGCTACACTTTGTTTAAAAGATGAAAGTGTTGAATAAACACAGTTCACATAGAACCGGATTGTCAGAGAGGAGTTATAAGGGGTCCTGAATTAAATAAATCGAAGTATCTCCCTTATTATTGATTTTCATGAAAAATATTACATAACAAAAGTTTCTTGAGAAATGATTTCCGATAAGTGTTATTCTACGCAAAATTTTGGTAGGACTGATATTTAACGAGATACATGAGCTTAAAAATAACAATGCATTTTGTGTTATTGCCGTCTCAGATTATACAAGTAATAAAGATAAAACAAATGACTCTGCATTTATTTAAAGCGGCCTTGGACAACAATCGCATTAATATTCATTTAATAACTCTTTTTATACGGATGATATTCATATGGGTTTATAATTTACTAAATATTATTATAAAGAGAGAGTGACTAGATTATTAAAATTTTAATGACGATAAGAATAACTTTACAACATGTTGTACCCATTTATTCCTACATAGTTAGGTTAAGTGCCGGTACATATTAGCGCTAATGTTTGTATGAGGCAATCTTAGGAAACTATTTAATCGATTTGGATATTTCTTTCATAATTGGAAAGTGTAGTTCCTTCAGATGGATATAGGCTTTATGTCGCTACAGAATCTCCTGAATGAATCGAAGAATGAGCACAAATGCATGATAAGGTATGATTAAAATAAACATTTACGCATAGAAAACTTGATATACTTTCGAAACTAATAATGAATAAGCGATATGTAGTTAAATTTAATGCTATTAGAAGGTAATAAAATTTTATGTCTGATTTGCGTTGCGTTTATTTATGAACCAATGACAGTCAGAGATGGAATAATTTTACAAATATATTGTACTCGCGACACATACATATTATAAGAACGTTCTAATAGACAGAAGGCAATCGATTGACAGCAGAAAATATGGAAAAATATTTAATTATTAATTTCGCCAATAAACAATAACTACATGAGGTTGAATAACACGTGCACCTATAAATAATCTTTTCAGTTGCTTTTTTATCAGTGTGCAAAAATACATCTAATAAAGCTAGATTTAGGGGTACATATTTTTTATTTATTACATGTTTATCTACATATTATTTTGCCATTTTTAGCTATATATTTATCGACATATTTCTCATTTTCATATTACATAAAATCCGGGCTCTAATGATGAACACTTTCATGTGTTAAATGTAAACTAAGTTACACAAGTTCTGAAGGTAGATTCTACTAAGTTTAAACTAGTCAACTCGCTATTTACAATCTTAGTTTACATATTTTAACACTTGAAAGTGTTCACCACAAATATAACCCTATAGTACATTATGCAACGAGTCAATAATGGTAGTAATTAAGACGCGAGTATGTTTATGAAACGAGCGGAAGCGAGTTTCATAATTTTCATACGAGCGTCTTAATTACCATTATAGGCAAGTTTCATACCACTTTTCATGCTCGACCATATTTCTAACTTGAAATTATTCATAGGTATTCATGTTATTCTTATCTGACTGGGGAGCGGAACTGACCTTGTGCAATATCTCGTAAATTGTGAGATGTGCGCAGACGCGAAAGTATTGATTTTTCCGAGAACCAAATGCCATTGACCTTGATATAATCTAGAGAGTAAAATAAACATTAATCAAGATATAAAGTTGAAATTGATTTAGACATTGAAAAACGAGATGACAAATTGAATTTATTTGAATATTATTTTCAATTAACGCTAATTATTATAGTAACAGAACATAACCATCTGCGAAAGTATTGGATTTCCAGCCTCCGTGACGTTTCGCTAGTTGTCTTTCGATTGCATATCCGAGAATAATTGATACTTGCGCTTTCATATTGGTACAATGGTATTTTATGATTGGTTGAACACCTGAACTTTAATGAATATGTGTACTTTAATGAGGTCCATTAAAGGGCTGCTACCAGGTGTATAATTACTACATTTCGGCATGGTTGAACATAAAGATAATTTTGTCCCTTATTGCTGACAAATATGTTATATCATGTATCATTATAAATGTGTACAGTAATGAAATTCATTTTAATCACTGAACCCTCTACATTTCTCTACTTCTTAATTACCGAATTACGCAAAACATTATTTTAAAAAGTATATAGTAGAGCTGACTAATGACGAGGGAGGTCTGGTTTCAGAGTTACGATCTCATTATCCAGAGAAGGATGCTACATAATCCTATAATGCACATACGCTTAATTCATAGCATATATGTAAATAGCTTCGTTTAAAATTTCGTATAGGAAGAAGCACGTATTAGTAATACAATTTTTGTGGAATAGGCCTACATCATTAAAAATATATCGAACTACCACATTATTTTGTAAAGACATTGGATCAACGTTTTTACTTATCTATACACAATTTTGTTTGATTAATTATTTTTTCAGACGGTCTAGATTATTAAAATTTTAATAACGATAAGAATAGCTTTGCAACATGTTGTATCCATTTATTCCTACATAATTAGGGTAAGTGAACGTATATATTAACGCTAACAATTCGAAAAAATGGGTTACAACTAACAATAAATACGGACAATAATTTTGATCTTTTAAACAGGGCCGGCAATACAGAACTGCCCGTATGGTAGATGTGGCGAAAATGTAATCGCGCGCCGAGCCATTGTGTAACCTGCAACGTGCATAGCACCTATGGAGGGAGGCGGACACCCGAAGGGGAAGTGAAGCAACTGTCTGACTTATTAACGGATTTTCATTTCCCTTACGTCAAGCACTTAAATATAATGTTATACAGTACAAGGCTACAAACTAATGTTTAGTACTTACCTGTAACGAAGAAAGAAATGAACAATAAATGAACAATATCACAACCTAAAATTAACTGTCTTCAGAATGTCTCTGCGACAAAGTTTCTAAATCAGGAATTATGTCACTTACTGCCAGTCGTAGTTGATCACGAAGGTATTTTCTGTCAGTCGTGATCTAAATTTGGTTTTTACTATTTTAATTGTTGAAAATAATTTTCCACAAACGTGAGTTGTAGCGAACATGGCTTCAACAGAGCAAGGGGAAGAACGAAGCTTCGGATATTTATTTTTTGGCAAAGATTTGAAAGTTCAACATTTGTCAACTCCTTACATCTAGCTTTCATTTAATATCACATAGTAAATCAGTGAGTTCAAATCGAAGAGCTAACCGCATTATTCGTACATCTGGTGAAAAAGGGTCGACGTACAGAAATAATGATGATGATGAGGATGATAACAACAATAACACTTAACCTTTTAATGTTTCATCAGTAAGATGTAGTATAATGCCGTTTTATGTTATACAACCGTTTTCCTCGTAATACTTGTGAACAAATCATACATTTAATATTCTCATCATATTGGCAGCAAAAAAATGCGTCCTCGCATCCTACTTGGAACTTTCGTACATGGTTTCGAGAGAGACATATGCCAATCGCAGGTCAGAGACAAATACAAATGGAACGGACTTTGAGTTTGAGTGAGAGGGTGGGGGTTGGCGGAGGTTAGAAGCAAGCGAAATGCACAGCTATCACTGCGAGCCACAATGTCTCGCGAGTAACGTTCTCGACACGGCTGCCGTATTGGAACACAGCTGAGGTATCTGCAGTACTGTATGGTGCCGTGCACAAGGGCTGTACATCAGCGGCGCGGCGATGGAAGGTCATGCTTATTCTTATCTGTAGTACCACTGTTTGTGTGATTGCAAATAAATTGCAACTAATAAAATAAATAATCAGTAACATGAGAAACAAACTAAATGAACAATAACTAACCATGTTTATTCCATTCGTATTAAATTATAATACTATTTGCCATTCTTAAATTGTAGCAGCAGCAGCAGTAGCAGCAGCAGCAGTAGTAGTAGTAGTAGTAGTAGTAGACCGCCATCGGTCCCTATCCTGAGCAAGTTTAATCTAGTCTCTACCATCATATCCCACCTCCCTAAAATCCATTTTTATATTATCTTCCCATCTAAGTCTCGGCCTCCCCAAAGGTCGTTCTCCCTCAGGTCTCTCAACTAGCACTCTATATGCATTTCTGGATTCGCCCATACGTGCTACATGCCCTGCCTACCTCAATCGTCTGGATTTAATGTTCCTAATTATGTCAGGTGAAGAATACAATGCGTGCAGTTCTGCGTTGTGTAACTTTCTCCATTCTCCTGTAACTTCATCCCTCTTAGCCCCAAATATTTTCCTAAACACCTTATTCTCAAACACCCTTAACCTATGTTCCTCTCTCAAAGCGAGAGTCCAAGTTTCACAACCATACAGAACAATCAGTAATATAACTTACTTACTTACTTACAAATGGCTTTTAAAGAACCAGAAGTTTCAATGCCGCCCACATAAGCCCGCCATTTGCCCCTTCCTGACCAAGATTCACCCAGTCTCTATCATCATATTCCACCTCCCTCAAATCCATTTTAATATTATCTTCCCATCTACGTCTCGGCCTCCCCAAAGGTCTTCTTCCCTCAGGTCTCTCAACTAACACTCTATATGCATTTCTGGATTCGTTCATACTTGCTACATGCCCTGCCCATCTCAAATGTTTGGATTTAATGTTCCTAATTTTTCAAGCGAAGAATACAATGCTTGGAGTTCTGCATTGTGCAACTTTCTCCATTCTCCTGTAACTTCATCCCTCTTAGCACCAAATATTTTCCTAAGAACCTTATTCTCAAATACCCTTAACCTCTGTTCCCATCTCAAAGTGAGAGTCCAAGTTTCACAATCATACAGAACAACCGGTAATATAACTGTTTTATAAATTCTAACTTTCAGCTTTTTTGAGAGCAGACTGGATAAGAAAGCTTCTTAGCCGAATAATAACAGGCATTTCCCAGATATTTCTAACTCTATCCAAAAATGCATCGATCTAAGTACATTCATTCTGGAGTAATTAATTTTTCTCTTACAAAAAATGTAATTTTTTAATAATTTCCATAACAGAAAAATTGTTATATAATCAGCAAATTGAAAGATAGAGAGATTGGAATTGCAGTAAAAAAAAATACTTCATTTTTCACAGGTAATAAGTTCCTATATAGACATCAGGGAGTTTCATATAACTGGACAGAGGGCAACAATTCTTTCGGAGAGGTATGTTTAAACTTTTGGTAGAACCAGTACTCTAAACCAGAGGGGAGAAAAAATCAGGAAGACATGGGTTTGAAGCATCTTCTATATTCGAAAGAGCCTAGAGAGCCTAAAGGGTGGTTCACAATAAACCGGAAACGAGAATCGGAACGAAAACGAAAACGGTAAAATTGTTAAAATGTAGACATTTAAATTTGAGCATTCACAATTAACGAAAAGCTTGCCGGAGCCCGAGATCGGGAACGGAGAGTTGGCCAAGTTTCAACTTTGGTACTTACGTTTCCGATCACAGCCCACTAGATTCATTCTATTGCCATCTAAAAGCTATTTTGTCGTCGTATATTTTGTAGCAAGAAGACCGTGACATAACTACGCATTATTTTGTTCTATGCTATGCATCATGGAACAAGTTTAATTTGATGAGATTCTAATATTGAGTGTTGAGGAAAATCCTCACGTTTACGATAAGCGGCGCGCCTCGTATAAAGATGAGAAAATGAAGGAGAATACGTGGCTTTCAATAGCTGCATCTTTGAACACCGATCCGAAGCGAATCATATTTTATTACTGTATTGGTTGTATTACACACTACATATTCACGCTTCAATTCAATAACTACTGTTGTGTTCATTTTTGTTCCATTACAAATGTTTCTTCTCTAATTATTTTACGTTATGGTAGACTTAAAATAGGTTGTGATAATAAAGATGCGTGGGCATATTTATAGTACCGTACCTAATGAAATGTTTCAGTTGAAATTTCGAAGTTGGTTAACCTGTGTTTATGTTATCTGCCTTGTACTCATGAGAGAACGCCATTGGTCAATTATACACAAATAACATCAGAATGCGTAATATCGACTTTACATATCGTTATTGACATACATATCGATATGCATAGTCGTCTACGTTCTCGGTTTATTGTGAATCAAAAATTTTAATATTCACGTCCTCTGCTTCTCGTTTTGATTCTGTTTCTCGTTCAAGGTTTATTGTGAACCAGTCTTAACTCTTGATAATGGTGATGGTGATGATGATGATGATGATGATGATGATGATGAGGATGATGATGATAAAATATTCAATCCACAACAAATTTTATGAAATTATGAAACTGTTGTTCAAAATAATATTAATTTTGCAAGCATTTTAGCTGAACGATAAAAGTTAAGTTAGTACTGTCAAAAATGCTCAGGAAGATAAAATATGTTTTGAAGAATATCAAACGGATACTGGAGAAAGGAGGAGGATATTAATTAAAAAGTAAGAGAGGCAATATTTATTACCATTGTGGAAGTCTGAGAGCTTCCAAAACTTGTTGCGTAATTAGACACAACTTCAACATGAACAACGAACTCCGTCTAAATTGTTGGAAGATAAAGTGTTGGTTATGTCAGAAATGTCTTAACATTGTTTGCGTCGCCGCAACATGCAAGTTTCCTCTGATGTTCCTAGCACTTCCCAACTCTTAACAAATCCGCAGGGATCCACTCAAGGAGGGAGATGTGTTTAACGTACTTCTCTGCAAACAGATGGTGTGAGCAACTCTTGTTTCACTTGGTGAATACTTCTAAATACCAACTGAAACATCTTGGAGCATTAACAAGTCCTCTTAATGGTACACTCTGTATTATTATTATTATTATTATTATTATTATTATTATTATTATTATTATTATTATTATTATTATTATTATTGCCTCCTTAGCTCAGTGGCAGAGCACTGGTCTTGTAAACCAGGGGTCGTGAGTTCAAACCTCACAGGGGGCAAAAGAATTCTTGAATAACATTTACAACTGGGCGTTAAAGCATAGGATGAAAATAAATGGTTCTAAAAGTAAATCTATAACATTTTGTAAAACCCGAGAGGAAACTAGTCTTAATTACGAATTCAGTGGTGTTGTAATTCCGCAAGAACAATGTTGTAAATACCTAGGAGTGTATTTAAACTCCAAACTTTCTTGGGGAGAGCATGTTGATAATGTTACAGGCAAAGCATGGAGGGCACTTCACTTTATTATGAGAATCTTGAGAAAGGCTAGCCCCAAATCGAGGGAAATAGCATATCTAACATTAGTGCGACCGTTAATGGAATACGGAACTACGTGTTGGGATCCCTATAGAATATATCAGATAAATTCCTTAGAAAGAATCCAGTATAGGGCAGCTAAATTTGTTAAAGGTAAAAGAGAAGATGGGAACGATACGATAAAAGAACTTAAATGGGAAACTTTGGAAAACAGACGTAGGAAAACTAGAATAATATCATTGTATAGAGCACATCTAGGTCAGAAAGCATGGGTAGACATAACGACTCGGTTAGAAAAGCCAACGTACTATGGTAGGAACGATCATGATTTTAAAATCAAATGTAGGAAACAGAAAACGGATGTAGGTAAATTCTCATTTTTAAATAGAACTATAAATGATTGGAATGACCTACCTGCAGCGGTCTTTGAGGGCTGTCCTTCCTTAAGGAGATTCAAGAATAATTTAAAGAGTTGTGTATAAAGTGAAAATTAAAATTAAGGTGACATTCAACATTTAATTTTTTAAGGTGACATGTATTTATCTAGCCTTAAGAGTTTACTTTCTTGGTTTGAATTGTAAATTATTTAAAAATAGCGTGTAAGAGGGCCTTAGACTAGAAATGTTTAGTTTAAATGTAGTTCTGTTTATAAGTATGCATAAGAATGCAATTATTTGACTTATTTGAACTGTTGTATCAGTGAAGCGAGGTGAGTCAGTGAAGTTATGGTTTTACAGTGCAGTGAACAGTTCCGATCAGTGACAATTTATAGCGTCAATGAAATGTGTTCTATAGTGTCAGTGAAATGTGTTACAGAGTGTCAGTGAAATGTGTGCTAAAGTGTCAGTGAAATGCGTCATAGTGCCACTACAGGGAATGAGATGAGAGTAAAGTGAAAGACTATTGAAACTTATGTAGGACCTATACATAATTATGTAGGTTGTGTTGTAAAATTAGGTTGTTTTATTTTATGTTTTATTATTATTGTGTTAAATTGTATTGTGTATTCTTATTGTATTGTGTATAAAATTGTATATGTATTGTAAATTTTATTGTGTATTGCTTATCATTTTAACTGTGTATTGTTAATATTGTATATACCACTGCCACCGGGTGCTTGCCCACTTGCAGTGTAAATAAATACATACATACACATCACAAATTGCTTTTAAGGAACTCGCAAGTTCATTGTCGCCCTCATATAAGCCTTCCATCGATCCCTATCTTGAGCAAGATTAATCCACTCTCTATCATCACATCCTATCTCCCTCAAATCCATTTTAATATTATTCTCCCATCTACGTCACTGCCTCCCCAAAGGTATTTTTTTCCCTCCGGCCTCCCAACTAACACACTATATGCATTTCTGGGTTCACCCATACGTGCTACATGCCCTGCCCATCTCAACGTCTGGATTTAATGTTCCTAATTATGTCAGGTAAAGAATACAATACATGCAGTTCTGCGTTGTGTAGTTTTCTCCATTCTCGTGCAACTTCATCCCTCTTTAGCCCCAAATATTTTCCTAAGAACCTTATTCTGAAAATCCTTAATCTATGTTCCTCTCTCAAAGTAAGAGTCCAAGTTTCACAACCATACAGAACAACCGGTAATATAACTGTTTTATAAATTCTAACTTTCACATTTTTTGACAGCAAAATAGACTCATTAGCACATAACTTCAAAAAATTCAATCAAGGTCAATGCCATTGAGTGGTGCACAACCGTCTTCACTTAGTGAAGAGTCTAGTTTTCTTTGTGCTACTCATGTCGTAGGTTTCGTGGTATGCAAGTCCGGTCGATTATCCTTAATTTAGAGGCGATTAAACTAACTGCTATTATTACACATTAAATCAATCAATCAGTTGATTGTAGGATGAAAATAAGCTTATTTTGTGTAATTTCCTAAATTTAATCAATAAGGATGATTTTTGTTCTCTCTTTAAGGGCACATACCATTTTAAAATAATTTAATACAGAAGCACAACTATTACATGAAATGCTCAATAAGTTTTTGTAGCTTTATTCTCTTCAGCTCTAATCAATAACAACAATCCAGGTTGCCTGAAGACAATAGAAAATAAAAGATAAGAAAACGAATGAGGTCTATAAAGAATTGAATGTCGTTTCATATTTAAGTATAAAAATATAGGGGTACCATTTGAAATTTCAAAGTGGGAGTGGCTGGAGATGGAGTTGAAATCTAAAATGCAATTAAGTCTGGTTTCAGGCTTTCCCCTCAATATCTAAATTGACGCTTTTTTGTTTAAATTGAATTAGTTATTTAGACAGGGAAGTTTTGGAATGAAAACCCTATAATGTCTTTTTACTTATTTATTTAATTAATTAATTAATTAATTAATTTGTTTGTGTGTTTTAAGTAGCTAGCTAGCAAGGCTCGTGTACGGTGTGGTCTTAGCCAATAATATAACATAAAATTTACAAGGATAGTTTTCTAAATACAGTAACAGTCTTACTAATAAACCGTGTATAGATTTTATACGAGACTTATGCAGAGTTGAGACAGAAAACGTTACTAATAAACCATGAATAAGCTATGGACGTATAAACAGGCTGTAACTATACAATGGGAATTGCTTTGCAGCAGTTATATACACTAAACCCCTTGTTTAAGCGTTGTATATAGAGAGAAAATGGCCGCCCCTCTAACAGATGTCGACTGTCATTTTACGATGATGGTTACCTTGTAACCACAGAAGAACAAACCAAAGATCATAGAATTATTAGAATAATATTGCTGTAGCTTGTACTCTTTGACCAAAATGTAGTGTGGTAATCGATTAGAGCCAGTTGCACTATAGATATTTAACACGGCACACTAGAGCGCTCTACCGGATGCAATAGATAACCTCAGATATTCTATTACTTTTCGTAACGAAGTAATGACGAAACTATGACGTAGCTGTGTAACAGTAATACTGTTATACACGACGTATGTAGTGATTATTAGTAAGGAATTTACACACGACTATAAACGAGCTACTCATTGTATATAAATATAAGACAGTTAAACGTCTGTATATAGAGTTTTTATTAGTAAGACCGTAGGCAACTTAATTCAAACCAATAAATAACACACAAGAGCAAAAGAAAAAGAAGAAAGAGAAAAAGAGAGAAAAAAAACATATTTAATAAAAACATTAATATAGTCGACAGAAATAAAAGGTAGAAAATACACACATTTGTTAATATTATACAACATGAATTTTAATGAATTTCTTTTTTAAAAGCTTCAATTTTAAAATATTTCAATATAATGTATTTATGTTAACTATTTTCATGTGTCATTTTGAATACGTGTATACAATTTCATGTCTTCGAGAATAAAAGATAAAGAAAAGCTCCCTAACATCTGATTCTATGAAATTTGAAAGGCATGTTGGTCCGACAAGTTAACAAATTTAAAGAAACAAATATCAAGAGTCCTTCAATAACTGTCTATTAAAATTACAAAATATTACATAGGTTGCAGGAACATATTCTGACTAGCGCTTTCGCTATAATAATAGCATCTTCAGGTCAGACTTTTGCGATGTTATGCTTTTCATATAAAGACATGGATAGACTAGTAACGTCAAAAAGTGTTAAAGTACATGACGTAAAAATATAAAAATATGAAAATACAATGATAAGAGAAATAAAAAGACTTATGAACAGTCTGAAATAAATATATATATATATATATATATATATATATATATATATATATATATATATATATATATATGGTAGTAAAACCTTCATGAGGTCTCAAAAAAATACATAAAAATATTTGACATGTGTGCAGGTGATAGATCACAATTTGGTAAAAAAATATGCAGCTTAAAATAACGACACAGACAATAAAAAGAATAAATTAAAATATTGCTTTGGATCAGTCACCACGACGTAGCAGCACATTGTAAAATCTGCAAAAATCAATAATAAGTATTTAGTAAGGGATCAGTGTAGGACCAGAAAAGAAGTGAATTGACGATAAAATACTTACAAGGTCTTTGGTCTTGGCGTAATAAAAGAAAATGATGTTGTCTGGTCTGTGGCGTGGTGGTGACTGGTGCAATGACACAGTATGAGAGACACGTCATGACGTAAGTGGAGGGGGGTACGTGCCGCAGTGAGAAGAGTTTCTATCGGCTAATTTAAATAAAGGGTTACCGGAACTAGGTAATTGTTCATTAATTAGTGGAACTGTATTATTAAGCGATTTAGCTATGTAAAATTCTTCAGCAACTAAATTAAAAGTTCCATTACTGATGGGTTTTAAAATCTGTAAAGCGTCGGACATATTTTGAAGCTCGTGGCCGTTCTCAATCAAATGGGTTGCGAATTTGGATTTATTACGATTGTGACGAAAATCTGCTTTATGTTCAGAATATCTAGTCCTAAAATTCCTTTTGGTTTGGCCAATATACTTTTTTGGGCAATTCTTACAATGCAGCATGTACACTCCACCACTGGCATATTTATCAAAGTTACAAATATTGTTTGAAATAACATTATTAAGTTTATTACCTGTTCTAAAAGAGACCTTTACATTTTCTTTTTTGAAAAAATTATGCAACTTGTATGATACATTATTATAAAAAGACATTGTGTTCCAATATTTAGATTTTTTAGTATCAGTAAAGGACGTGAGCGTAATATCTGAATTCTTGTGTAAATGAGACTTTCTTTTAGAAAGAAGTTTATCTATCAATTTTTTGTTGAATCCATTTTCTATTGCAAGTCCTACTATATATTTATATTCTTTTAAATAATTTTTCTTGGAAAGAAAGCGCTAGTCAGAATATGTTCCTGCAACCTATGTAATATTTTGTAATTTTAATAGACAGTTATTGAAGGACTCTTGATATTTGATTCTATGAGATCAAGGACATTTAAATTGCCTAACAATTATAACATGTAAACGAATCAAACATAGACAGAAACAAAATGATATTCTTGTCAAGATTTGTAGTCAGAATCAGGAATAATCTAATAAATAATCCCTCTACTGAATAGTCCGGTCTGTTGTACTGCATATCATAATCTGTATGTTGATTGAACACACGTTGTGCTGCGCTCCGGCCAGGTCTGTGACGTGCTCAAGAGAGCGAGAGGGAGATGAAGCCTGACTTCGTGGTTGGTCAGCGAGGTAGCTGCTGCTTTTGATTCTGCCCCCACGGTAGATCTACACGGTAATCTGCCACAGACATGCCAGCCACTTACCCTGCCGCGCTGCAGCGTATCAGAGCAACAAAGACATAACTTTCTGCTTCAGCTTGTAACAGTGGCGTACACATTTGTCAAAGACTTCAACATAACTAATTAAAATGTACAGGGACATCATTTTATTTTTACCAACATTTCTAATATTAACCTGGGTATAGCTTTGGATTAACGGTTTAGAACCGTAAACACCGGTTGCTATCTCCTTCCACGACTAGAGTTAGATGATACTGGCATAATATACAAACAAATCACTTTACTAGGTATAGGAGGGAAGAAAAGTAGTTCATCCATTTACGTAAACTAGGAAATACCGCAATTTTGAGTTTGATAATTTTCATTAGGTTTTTGTTTAATCGAAATACAGTACAGTATTAACAATGAGTGTTTTTACTCACGAACTGAGCTGTCCATGTGGACGTATTCATTATGCTATATTATACTGCCTATAGCACATTAGCGTACAATATAGAGAATGAAGTTAAATTGAAAAATAATCATAATATGGATATTCAAACAAATTTTTGAGAATGGTGGCCGTTCATTTCGATACAGGCTTCAGTTCTAATGTGCATATTATCTCACTATAGACTATTGCACCTAATTCCAATTACCAGTTTCGTCCTTTGTACCAGTAACTCATGTTGAAATAATTCTGTACCTACTCTATAAAAGAGTACCTTACGTACTGCAAATTCAATCTTCACTTCTGCCCGATCCGAAAAGATAAAATTACTCAGACATGCTATCTACTGTCCGTCCAAGTGGTTATGTCGCAGGGTCGTAGAAAGAGGGAAAAATCACTTGACAGTTAATTACTTAACGAGGCCCTTTTATTTAAGTTATTTTAAACAGTTGTATAATATTACGTAGACGTCCAATTCCTAACAGAAATTAATGTTTCCAGAAAAGAGCTAAAAGAGCCTAGCCACTAGCCTTTACAGACAAGCGAGCAGAAGCGGGTGGGGGAAACCGGGATGCGACATAAGCAAACGGATGACAGTACCTGTGCGAAAATATGATTCAATATTGAAAGCTCTTTCGTCACTGAAAAACGCGAATATATTTCTGGAACGTACTATACTCACTAACTTAGTACTGCTTACATCACTTATTCATTTTGTATGAGGTCTCGCCCACCTCATTGAATATTACACGGCTACTATGAAGTAGCCAATATGTATTATTACTATTTAAGACGAGAAAAATTCGTACCGGCACCCGGAATCGAATCCAGGACCTCTCAGCTCTGCGCGCTGAGAGGTCCTGGGTTCGATTCCCGGTGCCGGTACGAATTTTTCTCGTATTAAATAGTAATAATTAGTACTGCTTATTATGACCGCATACGTGGCCTTGGTTCTGTGTGGAGAACGGTTGGAAGTTTGCTAGTAGAAGGGGTGGGAGTGAAGTACATTAAAAAACTCAGGTACAATAAAAATTGAAGTAAAAATAAAATGATGTCCCTGTACAAAAATTAAAAATAGAGCCTACTTTTCGGTACATTTGTGGCACCACAGCATAATTTTTAAGTATAAGATCTAATAAAAAAAACAGAGATGAAGTTTTCCTTAGTGATTGTAAGAGACCGGATTTCTATGACCTGGTATGCACTTATGCCCTAAAATACAAAATAGTATTATTGCTGTACTGGGTTGGCAACTGCTCTCTTAAAGAGGCCAGGGAAGTTTGAAAAAACGTGGCGCTTGCGTCGAGTTTTTTTTTTTAATTCCCGAGACTTCGTTATGCACTTAACGCCCGTGTATTGCATACTTTTTTGCACATCCATAATTTATATCTTTATTTTATTTATTATACAGGGTGAATAAAAAGTCTGCAACCATATAAGTATCTTTCATATGCTTGATTTTCCATTACTATAGGTGTTACCAGTATTTGTAAGATCAAATGCTCTACCAGTGACACATTCGATTCCAGCACTCAGCTATCTCAAAAACCGCCATTTTGAATGCAACCTTCAAATTTTAAATGGAAAAGAGGTTCATGTATGTACTAAAAATCATGTGAAATTTTCTGAGAAAAAGAATGGTGCAATCCGTTTTGAGATATCTCTAATCGTTTTCAAGTTATTTAAAGATAACTGTCAATGACACAAACATTCCATTGCTTTTTTCTTTCTTTTTGTATGTTATATATTATGTCTAATTTCTACTTACTTGTTGTTTACATTTTATTATTATTATTTTATTCAGTTTTGTGTGTAAAATTGTAGGCTAGTGTACTTTGTAAATTTGTAGTGTTTTTTGTAACGCAGTTTTGCTCCTGGTTGAGTGTTAGAGAAGGCCGTATGGCCTTAACTCTGCCAGGTTAAATAAATTATTATTATTATTATTATTATTATTATTATTATTAATGAGACAAACATTAGTTACTGCATCTACAGATATTTTGTAACGTGGTACGGTACTAAGGAGGCTTTGGAAAAGGTATTTTTTATGCAATTATGGTAATTAACTTTTCCTGCTTTACTGTTTGGTTAACCTGTGACAGTCTCAAAAATTGTTAATAATGATGTAGACCTAATTCGCTTAATTAATATTTAAAAATTCGCTCCGGCGCCGAAGATCGAACCCTAGTCCTTGGTTCTACATACCAAGCGCTCTCACCATTGAGCTACGCCGAAGTCCAATCTACAGCACCGGATCGAACTCCTCTCCTCTAGTGTTTTTCCCTTTGTGGTCTGACTCCCAGTTGGGTATGTATATCGACATTTTATATTAAGTCAACTGGCATTATACAAGGAGCGCACTCAGTTGAGTGACTTCGTGGCCGGGATTCCACACTAATATGCACAGCAATCTGTACAGTAATAAGCACTGTTGCTCGAAGACTCTACGTAAAGATTTTTTTTTTCTCCTACAGAATACATCTGTTATGGTAACAATTAATTTTAAAAACAATCTTTATGTAGAGTCTAAGTCGTTTAGTTTTGCATTTCGCCGTTACGCCTGAACGCTTGATAGCAACAAAGACCTACAAAGCATTACGTACATAACACGGACTTACACTTAATTACGTAAATTCCAATATTATAGTCGCGACGCTGTTATTCCCGGCGAGACTCCTCCTCTTTACTTACGTCTTAGGAAATCAAAACTCTATAAAGTCTAGGTAGGTAGTATCGTTCGCCATTTTTGTTCTTTCGTTGCCGAGCTACCAGACGAGGGATCTATTTGCCACACCGTTAAACATTATCATATCGTATCTCCTATGATAATAAATCAAACGCACTGTAATTCAGCAAATAATTGAGCGGCAAATAACGTCCTCGTGTGTTTTCTGCGAACGCCAACGAAAGAGCCAAAATGGCAGGCGATTATATTAAGTATTTATCCAGCCTTAGGAAATGCTTAACATCTTCATCAGCAAATCACAAGACGCACACGTTTAAATGTAGAAGACCTGTAACGTGATTGGCTGCCGGAAATTAGAGCGACGGGACTATAACACGATTGTATCCCATATCGAAATGCATTGACTGTATAGTCTCATTGTACATAGCGGGATGAAAGTGTATTTGTACACTGCAAGATACTGTACGTAAATTTTTCATATTATGCTTACGTTTTGCTAACTTTCCTTGTGCGTTTTCAAAACGTTGTATAAATTTACGGAGTTTTAATCCACTCTTGCAGTATCCAAGTCAATGTTTTCTCACTGAGGTAACAATAGAACAGAGGGATTTCTGAATGAGGTTTAGTTTCGAGGGAGGCGTAACGCAAGCTGCTCTCTACATGCTGAAGGAATGAAGCATTCGCTTAGCTCTCATGATAATTATCAACTTTACTATATGTGCCTAAAGTTTGCTTTTTAGTTTATGCCGCAAGTATAAGTTATTATTTGTTTAGTGTAAGAACGCATGACAGCCCAACGCAATAGAGTCTAACTACATTACTGACTTCGTATGTCTGTACACAAAAATATAAAAATTGTACGAATACTCCAATTCCAATATTAGTTAGTCAACATACTGTAAATGGAAGAACAGGAAATGATAATGGAGTAGTAGGTTATTTTACGACGCTTTATCAACATCTTCGGTTATTTAGCGTCTGAATGAGATGAAGGTGATAATGCCGGTGAAATGAGTCCGGGGTCCAGCACCGAAAGTTACCCAGCATTTGCTCATATTGGGTTGGGGGAAAAACCCAGAAAAACCTCAATCAGGTAACTTGCCCCGACCGGGAATCGAACCCGGGCCACCTGGTTTCGCGGCCAGTCGCGCTGACCGTTACTCCACAGGTGTGGACATGGTAATGGAGCAATGGGTTTATCCTATGGTAATGGAGCAATGGATAAACGTGAGCAAAAAAAAAAACGAATTATTCTACAGTCGATTTCTTAAAACTTCGAAGATAATAGCCACGTTTTGGTGTTTACAATTACTAATCCACACTTGTTTAAACAGGGTGTTAAAAAATTAATGCAATATTTTCATGTAATAAGAGCGAATGAATATGTAAAATATATGCACTATATTGATAAAATAACCTGATGCATATATTTTTTAAAACTCTCATAGCTTTTATTGACACTTTATAAACACTCAATATGAGAACCCCTTGTTACGTGTCATATATCAGCAAGAAAGTCAAATTCTTGCCACACTCTCTCCAACATATCTCTGTTTATGGATGCAATCGCAACAATCAACCGATGCCTTACTTCTTCAAGGTCTTGGGAGTAAAGGTGTACGAAAACTATATCATTCGCATATGCCCAAAGAAAGAAGCCACATGATGTCAAGTCTGGTGATCTAGGAGGCCAAGGGCGAATGCCAGATCAGCGGCGGTAGTACGTCTAATCAAACAATGTAGCAGATGACCAACTTGAAAATGTTAGCGGAGCAACTTTTGTACTATTGTTCTCTCTCGTGCGGAGGAGGAACCCGAAGGCTTACACTGCAGCCTGAGGCTTATTGTGCTTACCACTCCTATTCTGTGAATGATTGGGTAGCCGAACTTCAGCACTCTTGTACAAGTGAACTTAATCCAGGCTATGATGATGTTATGTGAATTAATAATGGCGAACTGAGTCCGAGGTCCAAACTCGAAAGTTACCAAGAAATTCTACTGCAATTGGTTGCGGGAAAACCCCGGAAAAAGCCCCAACCAGGATTTGAATCCAGGCCCTCTGGTTTCACGTTCAGACATGCTAAGCGTTACCTACAGCGGTGGATTTGTATCACTGTTACTGAATTTGTCTTTCGTAGCTGAAGAATTCAAACGATTTATGTTCTAGAGTATTCATTTTTTAACGTCTCCCATGCCAACAGAAATAATGCGTTTTCCGAAACTTAGAATTTGAACATTTGAGAGTTTGACTATAAAACCAATTGACGTTCACCATGTTAATTTCTCATCAATACTCACTTGATAATAAACATGTGTGAGGCTTACCGTAATTCTAAAACACGGTGTATTATGTATTGTATAACTATAAAATATTCCTAATATCTTAGAAAAAAATTATGGCTCGTAATGAGATAATATTTGTACTAATTATTTCGTAGTTTAAAATCATTCTTATATGAAGAATAGTGTACATGGTTCAATAATGAACTCTATTTATTATATGATTCATAGTTTGAAATAATTTTTATAATTTCCTGGTCTATCCTCTTATTTTTATCAAGCTTGTACTTTTAAATAAATAAACTTTGTGATTAAACTTTTACAGATAACTATATAAATATTAACAATTATGTTTACGAAGCCTTAAAAATACGGCCAATTCTCAAATATAATTTTAGTGATGAATTTACAGAGCTGCTATTCAATTGAACATTACTATTTACATTTACGTTATTGTAACACCTAGGACCATTATGCACTAGTTTTCCCTTGAAATCACTACGTACGTATTTAAGTGTATCCAACAAGTAGAAGAAAAACATAAATTAAATAATATTGAGAGGAACTTACATTTCACGGATTAGAATCTGCGTTTCTTTCATCCATTTTCAGATAATATAGAGTGGATATTTCAGATGTGTACTTACCTGAAAAGACAAGAAAAAATATAGCTATTAACACGTGTAATGAAGTAAATGATTTATATGTTGTAAACTTGAATTGAAATGCAAATTTTAAACTCTTTTATAGTTTAACAAGTACTATATTAGAAAACTGACAGTGCCGTCACTGATAGACCTTGCACGGGCAAAGAATGTAAACAATCTACGCAGAAGTCGATCATCCCCAATAGAAGTGGAATGAGGCTGACGTCATGCCCCCCACTTAATGAGTTCTGCAAGCCAGGTCTACCTAAACATGAAGCTTACCGTTTGAAGGGGACTTGCTCCGCTTTCTCCTATATCGACGGAACAGTGTAATCATAAGGTGGTTTAATGCATTAATTATTTTGTTCCATTACGTATCCTTAGATAACCATCTTCACGTCCTTTATCAATATTCCTTTTTAAACAACAATATTTATCTATTGCAAAAGTAACGCTTAAAACAAGTTATTAAATGGATTTAATCCTCACTCTAACGCTGTGGTCGGCAAAGATTACGTCATATAAAATACAGTCCGGAATACACAGCAAAGATCAAGGTAGTAGGGGGAGGCATACTTAAACTGCTTAACTTTGAATGAAATAGTATTAGCTAAGGCAGGACCGGGCATGAGAGCGGCTCCATTTAGTCGGCCAGAGCTGCTCTCGCTCCGCAAGGCACTTCAATTCCAAGCCAGAGCAGAACGCTCACGCAGTGGCGGACTCGCATTACAGCTACCTTCCCTGCATTAATATAACAAGAGCCACGGTTGTTCTAGTCATTCAGTCTGTCAGTACATAATAGTTTATAAGGATATTACATCAATCCATTGTACATTACAGAATTTATAACACTCTTATTAATTTAATGAAATAAACTTCGCTCTATGCACACACACAAAATATTAGGCTTATTTACATAACCCATATGCACATACTGCAATCTCCTCTCCACGGATCTACGAGACAGGCGTATGGCTTCCACTTCCCCTACTTGCTGTGGACAGAGTTCATCTGCCAATATAATTAAACATCGCTTGATGAATTCACCTTCGTTGAATGTTTTCAATTCCTTTGCAATTTCGTGGCAAATTTTGTAGCTAATTCTCATAGCCGATTCACTAAGTGCATTATTGTCATCCTGTTTACATAATATAATATAATATAATATAATATAATATAATATAATATAATATAATATAATATATATGATATATCATAAGGTAATAATTATCATATCATATTATATCATATCATATCATATGACCATAAATTAATACAACTTAAAGAAAATGTTTCTCAGGTACATTATATTAAAGTATCTATTCGATATTTATATTGCATTATAAGTTATTATAGTACATTTAGTAAGTTAATATATATTACAGTTCATGATATATCATATTATATATCATGAACTGTAATATACTACACTATGATATATCATAATATTTGTATAATTTAAAATTATATATTACTAAATGTATAATAACTTATAATGCAATGTAAATATCAAATAGATACTCTAATATAATGTACCTGAGAAACATTTCCTTTAAGTTGTATTAATTTATAGCGTTCATTACCAACATATTTATCATATTCAGTAGCATGTTGTAAAGAATAATGTTATTGGATATTGAACTTCTTAATAAGATGGAGTGTTTTATGCCAAATTAAACACTTTGCTAATCCACTGCTCTCTACCAAAAAGAATTCCTCCTCCCATGATATATTAAAAGCATTGGGAATAGCGGGACGCTTTAGCGTATGAGCGGAAGCTCCGTCTTCAAAGTTCGCCATCATACTGCAGAGTCACCACTGCACCGACACTGAATGACGTACAGTATGCATACGTCATAGCGCTCGCATGACCCGCTCTTTAAAGCACACAGCGATTTCTCAGAATGTGCCCAGCCCTGAGCTAAGGGGATAGAGATTATGCCTTACCCCTCCACCCTGACTCGCTAGTCACGAAATACCGACCATTGGTCTATCTCAGCTGTTATTACAGTTGCTTGTAACAAAACTTCTGCTAAACGAGAAATGCAAAAATGCAATCCCATTTAGATATTTCACATACTGTCTTCAGTCACGTAATGCATAGGCTTTCTGCGTCCACACTCTTGCTCTTCGATTTCTTGCAGCGTTACCACGGATTCGTTTTACTAGAAATCGAATAAGAGTTGCAGACGCGGTGCTATCGGTTCCAGAAGACCTTCAGTTCGATTTCGTTTGGCAGGAATTGAGGTCGCAGGTTAGAAACACGAGGCGACTTGAGATGTGAGAGATAGATATAAGGGGAAACAGGGGACAGGAAAAGAGAATAAAATCAGGAGACTGTCATGATATGACTCAACGGAAGTGGAGTACGTCCGCTGGGACGCGAAAAGAGGCGAGAAACGAAATAATATCCGACCGATCGGTCTGTCAGAAATATATATATACAGCGACAAGGATAAATTCCTGGAAGTTCAGTGGTGGTTTGCAATTTATTCTCGATCCCTCACGTCTGTCATTAAGCTTAAACATTAACACAGTCTAAAACAAATGGTGTCATGAGGTGACATTGTGGTAACGAAGCAAGTTTGATAGAAAATTAAGTCGTCTGAAATGATTTTATGAGACTAACAGCGGAATACCAATAATTCGACCATAAGAGGAAATAGGAAATTTTGGAACAATAATTCTCCTGGATTCATTCATTCATACTTATTTGTTCTCCTCTTTAGTAAGTAATTGTAATTTATTTTATTCTTAGGTTTCTTTACACACCATATTTCATATTCTGCATTGCAGCATTAGGCCTACACTTATTTCCTCTGTTATTACTGGTATCCATTTGTTCATTTATGTATGAAGATAAGTGTATTAAAGTGTCCAATCAATTGTAGACCTAGCCTATATCAAGCAAATACATTTTTTGATAAGACAAAGAAAATTTCCTTCAAATGTTACTCCGTTTGTGTACTCAGAAAATGTCGGTTTCAAGTATGATGAAGTGCGCCTGGTATTCTGTCTACCTGCAAAACATAAGGAGTAACCAGTTTAAAATCGAATATTCGGTCGGTTGCCCGACCTTGACGGATGTTCTCTACCGGTCGAATCTAAACTGGTTGCAAGCGCTATTTTGCAGCTCTCTGATTCAAACATCAATATAACTACAATGGTTTTTTTTTTAACCCTCAACCACCCAGGTATGGTCACTCAGACCTTTGCGGTTGGTCACACTGCCTATATCTCCATTTAAAATTTAATTGCGCAGCTGTGATTCTGTGTAATTGTTTATTGTTGTTGACGAAGACCTCTGTCATAGCGATTTGTTTGTAACTGCCTTTGGCAGTATTTTATCACATTTATATTATTTCGGGTGGTCTGGCAGACCATGCCTGGGTACTCACTATGACTAGCAAGCCTTCTCCTTCGTATAATGTGAATCTGAAAATCCTACGCTCATGAATAACAAACCTGGCTCTTCAAACGCAGTGAATGTGAATGCTCCTACAGTACTATATCATGATGGTATGAGGACGATGAAGGAAGTACATCTGATCTCGATTGCACCGAAGATGTCGCGATAGAAAGCGAGCATGATCCAGAATCTGAGTTAGAGCTGAGTGATGATTGTGAGAACGATGAGCAAAATAGGAATGATGATCTTCGGGTTCGCGAATAATGTGACCACTGTGTTTCACGTTCCAAGAAATAATAGGACTGTCGTTCTGGTATCCTCTATGAATCACTCAGATCTTTTTTTGATATAAGTGATAAATCAGAAATTTTGCATATTATAATTTGACTAATGGTGGCGTCGATTCCCTACATGAGAAGTGTGCACAAAATAGCTGTGGTCGTCTTACCAGACGCTGGTCTATGGCCATATTATTTTTTAGAATTCTTGAAATTAGTGCAATTAGTCCATTTATCAAATACAGTTCCTACAATGACAACGAATCAATTTCCAGAATGGTTTTCATGAAGAATCTTGCAAACGTACTCGTTACCCTATTTATTTGTCCATGCTCGTTACTCCCGATATGCATTATTAGAAACAACAAGTTCATTACTTTTGAAACTCGAGTCTCCATCAGAAGACTCTTTGGAGCTGAAGAGGCTGTGCCATCGTTTGAAGAAGACCTTGAGAAACAGAAAAATGTCTACACCTGTCCACCAAAGAAGCAATGGAAAACAGCATACAGTACATTTGTCAATGTTGCAGGAACCTCTCTGTTTGGAGTGTACTGTACAGTGAGGACATGCCGTGTCCACACCTGTGGAGTAACGGCTAGCGCGTCTAGCCGTGAAACAAGGTGGCCCGGTTTCGAATTCCGGTAGGGACAAGTTACCTGGTTGAGGTTTTTTCCGGGGATTCCCTCAACCCAATATGAGCACATGTTGGGTAACTATCAGTGCTGGACCCTGGACTCATTTCACCAGAATTATCACCTTCACTTTATTCAGACGCTAAATAACCTGAGATGTTGATACAGCGTCGTAAAATAACAGACATGCCGTAACTGCAATGGCACACAGTAAGGAAAAATTGAAGAAAGTGAAAGATCCTAAATAATTATATGTAACTTGCAATCTTTCAGTGTATCCAAAAAATGTATTACATTTTTAGAATTTGTAGTTTTATAACAAAAGTGCGTTCTTGTTAAAGTAAAGACCAATGTCTAATCTGAAGATTAACATCGAAAAATGTGTAAACGTGCAAGAAAAAATTCATTAAATTGATCATTTTGAAAATCCCCATAATTTTAACAACATTTATGACAGCCTTAAATATTATCAAAATAGTATCTTGATATAATTCATTTAAATAATTTCAATGTGATAATCTTGTTTCAGACATATTGAAATATATCTTGAATAATTTTCAGTAGTCTGTGCTGTTTTGTTATTTTTATATATTTTTTTTTTCAGCGGTCTCTGTGACCATGTCTGGGTGAGTGTGACTTAATTTAGACCTGGGTGGTTAAGGGTTAAATTGCAATGAGCAATATGTCATTACTATCGCAGAACTGCACGCGTTGTATTCTTCACCTAACATAATTAGGAATATTAAATTCAGACATTTGAAATGGGCAGGGCATGTAGCACATATGGGTGAATCCAGAAATGTGTATGGAGTGTTAATTGGGAGACCTGAGAGAAAAAGACTTTTGAGGAGGTTGAGACGTAGAAAGGGGGTAATATTAAAATGCATTTGAGGGAGTTCAGATATGATGCTAGAGACTGAATTAATCTTGCTCAGGATAGGGACCGATGGCGGGCTTATGTAAGGGCGGCAGTGAACCTTCGGGTTCTCTAAAAGCCATTTGTAGGTAAGATGCCCTTAAAAAAACAAACTTTGAGGTACGAAAAATAGGCTCTTAAATCATCAAAATGAACACTAAAATATAGAGTTAGGCACCTAAAAATACAATTTCAGTGACCTAAAATTAATATTTTATGCAACTGAAATATGTTTCTGACTACCCAACTATAAGATCTATAAAAATTAATTTTATTACTTTATATTAAACATTACAGTACACGGCAGTGGTCTGCAAAGATTACGTCATATAAAATGCAGGGCGCAACATACAGCAAAGGTGAAGGTAGGATGGAGAGGTTTCACTTCAAACCCAGCTTCCTCCAATCTTTCCTATTTTCTGCTTTCCTCTCTGTCTCCGCATATGTTCCACATACCTTAATGTCTATCATCTGATTTCTTCTGCCCCGAACTCTACTCCCGTTCACCGCTCCTTCCAGTGCATCCTTCAGTAGGCAGGTTTTCCTCAGACAATGACCCAACTAATTCCATTTCCCCTTCCTGTTCAGTTGCAGCGCCATTATTTTTCTTGACACAATATTTCCAACACAGCTTCATTTCTTATTCTGCCTGTCTACTTCACATGCTCCTTTCTAGATGAATGATATGATATGAAATCTAAATTCTTTCTCTACAAGAAATAGGAAGGAAAATGGACCGTGGCAATGAAAATTCTAACTCAAACTGCAAAACCTTGGAAAAATCACAATCAGGTTGGTCAGTCCGGGGATTTGAACCGCGGACCTGCCGAGTCACCTCGCTCGGTTCAAATATATTAACTAAAATATTTTAAACTACACCATAAGATACATATTTGCCAATTTACGTAAGTACTGCAGCACTTGTACTTTCACAAGTTCGTGTGTTACGGACGTAATATCATTTGAAAGGATAATGCCAATATGCATATTGATCTGTACTGAATTCCATGAACTGATACCGAGACCACTTAGTGGAATCCATGTCTAACCCCACTCCACAAGATTTCACTCCTACATGCTTAATGCATACATGCTTCAAACGGCATTTGACCGCAAACGCGGATGTAGTACGTACTGACTGAATCTCGTGTACAGCCATCGGAATGCCAGTCTGCAAAACAAATTCACATCTTGGGAATGACAATGTATACCTTGCGAGAATCTGGCATAATAACACTGTAATGAAACCACAAGTATTACGTTCATGATATGTTCACAGAACGATTTACTGGAAGAACCACAAATTAATGAGTAGAAATACTTCAACATTTTGACAACTTGCCCACTCTTGGTGACAACCATGGTGAACGGTAGAAATAAATTATTATTTTTCTTCTTCTTTTTCAGATATGACTTTGAGATTTTTAGTTTCATTCATTAATAGTTTTCTACCCAAGAGCAAGTCCTTCACTGCAAAACCAACATTCTCAAATCTTCTCTATTTTCCGCCTTCCTTTTAAGCATACAATCCTTATATCTTAATGTTGTCTAACTATCATTTATCTTCTTCTTCTTCCCGAACTTTTCTCCCATTCACCTTTCAGTACATCCTTCAGTAGGCAGTTTCTTTTTATCTAGTGAACGAACCAATTACTTCTTTCTTCATGGACTTTTCCTGGCAAAGCTTCGTTTCTTATTTTGTCTGTCCATTTCATGCGCTCAATTATTCTCCATATCACTTTTCAAAAACCTCCATTCGTTTCTATTTGCTTCGTCGTAATGTTTATGCTTCTGTCCCATACAATGCTACACTCCACGCAAAGCACTTCACTAGCTATTCCTTAGTTCTTTCTCCAGAGGTCCGCAGATGATGCTCCTTTTTCTATTAAAAGCTACCTTTGCTATTGCTATTCTCCTTTTGACTTCCTGGCAGCAGCTCATAATTATGAGTGTTTAAGTTTTACCCTATATGGCGTTTTTTTCTCATGTTACTTTTGATCCATTCATTTATCAATCCATCCACCCATCCATCCATCCATCAATTAATACTTCCACTCATTAATTCTTTCATCCTTCCTTTCTTTCTTTCTTCTTTCATTCTCTTTCTTTTTTCTCTATCTTTCTTTCTTTCTTCCTCTTTCTTTTTTCTTTCTTTTACCGCTTTCTTTTTATTGCTTTTTTCCTTCCTTTCTTTCTTTTCTTTCTTTCTCTTTCATTCTATTTTTTTCTTCCTGTACCTATTTTTATTTTTCCTTTTTCCTCCCTCTTTGTTTCTTATTCTCATTTTATTTCTTTACCTTTCTTCTTCCCTTCCCTTTCTTTTTCTTCCTTCCTTTCCTTCTTCCGTTTTATTTTCTTTCGTTTTTCTTCCTTTCTTTCTTTCTCATCATTTTCTTTCGTTTTCCTTCCTTTCTTTTTCTTTCCTTCTTCATTTCTTTCTCTATCTTCCTTTCTTTCCTTTACTATCATTCTTTTTTCTCCTTACTTTCTCTTTCTTCTTTCTTTTGCTTCCTTTCTCTTTCTTTTTCTTCCTTTCTCTTTCTTTTTCCTTCCTTCCTTTGTCTTTCTTTTCCTTCTTTCCTGTCTTTCTCTTTCTTTTTTCACTATATGTAATTCTTTTTTCTTCCTTTCTTTCTTTCTCATTACTTTTTCTTCCTTCCTTTCTTTTTCTTTCTTACTTTCATTCTCTTTCTTTCTTTTTTCTTTTTCCTTCCTTCCTTTCTTTATCTATCTTTCTTTCTTTTCTTTCCTTCCTTTCTTTTTCTATCCTTCTTTATTTCTTTCTCTATTTTTCTTTTTTCCTTTCTTTTTTTTCCTTCTTTATTTCTTTCTCTATATTCCTTTCTTTCTTTTCTTTACTATTATTCTTTTTTGTCTTCCTTTCTCTCTTTCTTTTTCCTTCCTTCCTTTCTTTCTTTATCTATCTTCATTTTTCTTTCTTCCTTTTTTCTTTCTTCTATTTTCCTTCCTTTCTTTCTTTATTTATCTTTCTTTCTCTTTCTTTTTCTTCCTTTCTTTTCATTCCTTTCTTTTTCTATCATTCTTTATTTTATTCTTTCTCTATTTATCTTCCTTTTTTCCTTTAGTTTCTTTCTCTGTATTCTTTCTTCTTTTCTTTCTTTTTCTTACTTTCTTCCTTTTTCTTCATTTTCCTCTCTTTTTCTTCCTTTCATTTTCTTATTTTCTTCCTTTTTCTTCATTTTCCTCTCTTTTCTTCCATTCGTTTTCTTATTTTCTTCCTTTCTCTTCATTTTCCTTTCTTTTTCTTCCTTTCTTTCTCCTTACTTTTTCTTTCCTTTCTTACTTTCTTTTTATCTTTCATTCTTCTATTATTTTTCTTTCTTTCTTCTTCTGTATAACGTCCTCCTCTTCCACCGACTTACAATACAATGCGTTGTAGGGAAGGGCACACATTGCGCATCTCCTTCGGTTTGTGGTCAACGCGGTACAGAGCCATCGCCGAGACAACACAGGGCAGCACATGACAAGATACAAACAAGAAGTCCTGTGGATGAAACATAAATTTCTGCCATTACCAACGCTGCGAATCAAACCACGGACCGGTTGTTTGGAAAACGAACGCGCTATCAACAGCCACACAGTGAGTGGTTCATAAAAATTTTAAATTCTGCCAAGTAAAATATTCTGAGATAAACTGCTTGAGTGTGATTTTTGCTGAAGTGGGTGAACTTGCATCTTCTGTGATTCAATCAATGATTGTGAGCTTAGCTCTGCAGTCTCGCGATTTCATAACACGGCTTCTGTGGTGAATTATTCATGAAGGAAACACGACTGCATGAACGAAGCCTTAACAAAAGGAAAGGAATATAATTTTATTGCATTTATTATTCCAAGAACGGCGTCATAAACACAGACTTACAATTTCATTTGTATTTTGGAATTTAAAAATCGTGATGTGAGACTTCGTTTCGGCTCTGGCGAGCATCAACAAAGAGCTCCGTTAATAGCAAAAATATCCCTTCTCTTTTACGTTGAAACTCGTGGCAAGTCCTATACACTTCGATTAAGTTCTCTTATAGAAAGTGAACTCCAATAAAAATAAACAATGCGATAAAAATTGAGAGTGTATCCTCTACGAGCAGCAGAAGTGAAACCTTTCAAACTGTATGCCTAAATGTGTAGTAATCTTTTTAAATATTCATGCTATAACACGTGAAATATTAGAGTTGAATTTAGTACATTTATATTATCTATTAATGGCAGCTGTGAATAGTATGGGATGAATATAAATGCAAGTAAGGCGAAGACCATGGTCATAGGAAGAAAAATAAACAAGGTGAACTTGTGAATTCTAAATGAGGCAGTAGAGCAGGTGACAGCTTCAAATACTTCGGGTGTACTATAAGCAGTAACATGAGCTGCTGCCAGGAAGTCAAAAGGAGGATATCAATGGCAAAGGAAGCTTTTAATAGAAAAAGGAGCATCTGCGGATCTCTGGAAAAAGAAACTACGGAAGAGACTAGTGAAGTGCTTTGTAGGGAGTGTGGCATTGTATGGGGGCAGAAACGTGGACATTACGACGAAGTGAAGAGAAGCGTCTAGAAGCATTTGAAATGTGGATTTGGTAAAGAATGGAACGTGTGGACAGACAGAATAAGAAATGAACCTGTGCTGGAAATAGTGGGTGAAGAAAGAATGATGCTGAAACTGAAGGAAGAGAAAACGGAACTGGTTGGGTCACTGGCTGAGAAGAAACTGTCTCCTGAAGGATGCACTGGAAGGAATGGTGAACGGGAGAAGAGATCGGGGCAGAAGAAAATATCATTCAAAATTTACATTAATTTAAATATGACAATAACATCCAATAGAGAGCAAAATAATTATGATCCTTCTACTTCTTTGTCACATTTTTGTGGATTTAAAGAATGTGGGTGATGCCAATAATATTCCAACACATTAGAAATATAATTTATTATTCGACTATATTTCTTCCTTTAATGTGTTTGTCTCGCTGGGTCCGTGGACACAATGGTGTAAGAGGAAATGAAAGAGCTGATGAGCTAGCGAAAGCTGCAGCCTCCAGCAGCGAAACTCCGACATACAGTTTACAACCGATATCATATATCAAGAAACAAATACGACAACAGACTCATCAAAACTGGAATACTAGATGGACGACATGCACAACCGGATCACTAACAAGAGACACCTACTTCCCAATAATCCACGACCGACTCAAAAGCCATCACTTCAAACCTACTTTCGTAACAACGCAGTTTCTTTCTGGACATGGGAAATTTGGTACTTACTTCGACAGATTCAACATTCCAGCAGACATCGACTCTACATGCTCCTGCCGCGAAAACCTTCACAGTGTGAAACACCTTCTATTTGACTGTCCTGTTATTGAAGTAAACAGATCTCACTAAAGACACATCTTCTGGACTGCAACACCGAATACAGGACTCCACTATGTGAAATAATCAAAAAACCTTGTTGCGGATATCTTTTAAGTACACTCTACTTCTTTTAAGTACACTCTACTTATAAATGTCTTTAATGAACAGAACTAGACTTTTGCGGAAGTTTCTAAATAGTCTTAAATGACCAAGTTGTTATTTTTTTTCTCCTCTCTCTTCTTCTTTTTTTTCTCTATTTTTTTATTATCTTCATATATTACTTAATCATTTGTGTTTGTATGCCATTTAGTAGGACTTTGCTAATCAACATTTTATGTCTTGTCACCCATATGTACAGTATTCTCCAATTAGTATATTAACTGAATAATATATCTCAAGTAAATTAATCGTCCAATTTGTCTCGGGCATTTTAGATCTTATAAATTGTGTGTTTGTGTGTGTGTGTGTGTGTGTGTGTGTGTGTGTGTGTGTATTCCCCTTATGTTATGTAACTGATTTTGATTATGTGTATTTTTCTACTTTATTTTATATATTATGTAACTGATCTTGAAAATTTGTAATTTTATATTGTGTAACTGATTTTGTCTATTGTAATTTCCTACTATATTTTATGTAATTTCTAAG